>NC_090727.1:81257302-81262302 GCF_036898095.1 Palaemon carinicauda | reverse complement strand
AGGTTCTCATCTATTTTGTTGGTATTGTTAGAAGTTTTCAAGGTCTTAATTTATTGTTAAGATGGAGGTCTTATTTTATTGCTAGAATAAAGGTCGTACTTTATTGCTAAAACAAGGTCTTGCTATATTGCTGAGTATTTTTAGAATGGTCTTTTCAAGGTCTTTCTATATTGCTTATATTAAGGTCTTACTTTAGTGCTAAAATACTTTATTGGTAAATTAAGGATCCTATTTTATTGCTGAAATAAAGGTCTTATATATATATATATATATATATATATATATATATATATATATATATATATATATATATATATATATATATATATATATATAATATATATATATATATATATATATATATATATATATATATATATATGTATGTATATATGTACATATATATATGTATATATATATATATATATATATATTAGACATAAATCCAAATTATATTCTGTGTTTAATTTAATGATATTGTAAGGTTTCTCTTACCACTGGCCCTCTTAATGAGAGAATGCCTTGATGAAGTCATTGAGCTTCAGCACGGCATTTCATTCCCATGCTGAATCTTGGTGACGGGCAAGAGGGCTCTCGAACTTGGGGAAATTGCTCCCCCAGTTCGAATCTAAATTTCTCTCTTTCTTATCTTTTTCTTCCTCTTTATATTGCTTCAACCTTCTCCTAATATTATAAACTTTCTTTCATGATGCTGTCCCAACCCTATGAGTAAAATTTTCCATATGTATATGTGTATATTTTTACATATATATGTATGTTTATTATTTTTTTTTTCTCTTTATGGCATGGATGTTTCTACATCTGTTATTGCCACTTGGGCGGATGTTTCTGCATCCGTATTGCTGCCTGCTTTGATGAATGTGAAAGGTGTCGCGGTTGGGAGGCGTTTGTGCTCAAAGCTATATGTGAGTGTATAGGATGATCTCAGCCATCCCGAAGATGGTTTGGACCTTTTTGGCGGAACTATTCCAAGTGTTGGGTTCTTCGGAATCCAGGGGATCCAATGCTTGGGGTAGGACTCTCGGCTTCTGGCCGGAAGCCCGTCATTACAGATATGGGGAGGATGATTCCATAGTTTCTTGGTCTCAGTCCTAACAGGCGGGTTCAGCTTACACCTGTGCCTCTATATCTGTTTTGATGCTATCCTTCGGGTAGGGTATGGAGTGGACCATCTGGGAAGTATACTCTCACTGTGCCGGTAGTGGAGAGTGTATATTTCCTTCCCAACATGTGATGCCTTAATGTTCTCAAGCAGGTAAATCAAACTATTCAAAAAATCACTCTTCTCTCTTCTTTTTTATGATGGATTCTTGTGAAAATGACCCCACCTCCCCTGGATATGCTGACTCGCCCCCCGGCACTGTTGACGACCTCTGGCAATTAATTTAAAGAAAACTCCGTTGACGACCTAGGAACTAAAAAGGACTGTTCTTTAAACATTCTGAAAAAGGGTAATTTGGGCAACACAGGAAAACTGAAAGTCCTGCACGTTACCCAAATCCCTTTAGAAGCTAATTATGATGTGCTACATAAAATATTTGAGTGTTACGGATCAATAAAATAAATTAGAATGAAACTTCAAGATGATAATTGGGAATCTTGGTTATCATTTAATTGTCATGAGGAAGCATTTAATGCAAGCTGTAACATTGTTGATATTAAAGTAGGTAATATGAGTGTTAAGGGTGCTCTTTGTGATGGGGCACCTAAAGATCTGGATGTCTACAGACCAGCAGACTGGGCTGATAAAGATATAGAGGCAGATATACCATCCCAAAGAAAGCCAAAACCACCAATGTGGCTTCTTGCTCAATCTGTGGGAGGTACGGAAAATTATTTCAAGATATGCAAATTTCTTCAGAGGAAGGTAGGTACGATCGCACCTGGAGATATATCTCGATTCGGAAGAAAAGTTTCTTGATAAAGGCCAAGTCATACACACAGTCTGTTATACTGTCTAATTTGAAGACAGTAAATGATGATATAAAATTGGACATCAAACCCCATCTAAACTTTAGCTATGGAAGGGGAGTGGTTTTTAATAGGGATCTGTATGAATTTACTGAAGAGGAGATATTGGCCATGTGTCCCCTATCAGTGTGGAAAGTACATAAAGTACCTGGAACATCAATGATTGTTCTTACTTTCCAGGATGCTGATGTACCTTTCCACATAGACATAGAAAACGAAAGGATCAGAGTTCAACCTTTTAAGCAGAAGCCACTGCAATGTTATAATTGCTTTAAATTTGGACATCCTTCCAAAGTTTGCAATAATGAAAAAATTTGTAATACTTGCTCCAAAATTTACCATGGGGATTGTACACTTGAGGCAAGATGCTTAAACTGCAACTCTAATCATAAATCTAATGATAGGAGCTGCCAGTTTTATAAGTTAGAAGAGGCTGCCCTCAATAAATCAATTATTGAACATGTAAGCGTGGGCATGCCAAGAGATTATTAAATAAATCTAATACTTATGCAAAAACATTAAAAACAGGAGAAAAAGTTCCTCGGGAATCATCTCACCCACCTACTACTGTAGGTAGTTCTCGAAAAAGGAATTCACAATCTATTGATAAAGTGCTGCATAAGACAAGAACATCTCCTCCTAAAGATTTATCATTGAGTATCAACCAAAAGACATTGCCCACCACTATCAAACCTTTGTCCCCCATTACAAAGGATAGTACTAACCTCTCCCAGGCCATATCCTTGCCTGATTTAATGGAGATTCCACCTGACACCAAGTTATCAGGTGTACCTGTAGTGGGGAAGGTACAAAAACCTGGTAACTTGCAACCTATTAATCGTAAAAGAGAGAGACCTCCATCTCTCTCACCCCCTTCCATAAGAAATACTAGAATTATGACATCAAATAAATATGATGTTTTGTCTGTTGATGTTGGCGATCAACCAGAAGACAATTTAAATAAATCAGAAATTCAAGTTGAGGTCCACCATCCCCCTCAACAAATATATAAAAAAAAGATACAAAGAAAAACTCCAACGTAAAACCCAACATAACAAGGACCATCTCTGAAGAAACCTACAAGTAATAATGTTAGATTAAAAACTGCTAATGGGAAGACCTCACCCAAGACGTCTTCCAGAAATAATCCATAGTTTTCTCCTCCATTTTGCAATGGAACTGTCAGGGTTTGAGGGCGAAATATGAAGAACTTAAGCTCCTAATTCATGAGCATTCTCCCATAATAGTATGTCTACAGGAAAGTATGCTTGATTCTAACACTCCTAGTCCTCGAGAGTATGTTAGCTATAGAACACCATATAATCAACAAGCAGGGAGCCATGGCGGAAGTCTCATGTACATTCGTCGAGATGTTCCCCAAATACCCATGTCTATACGTACAACCCTGCAGGCAGTTGTTGTACAAATTGATATAGGGAGAAAATATACAATATGCTCTCTGTACTTACCTCCAAATGATGATATTTTATATGATGATTTAGCAGAAGTTATTCAACAACTCCCTCAACCTTTTCTCTTACTTGGAGATATGAATGGTAGACATCCTTTATGGGGTGATGTTTTGGCCAACACAAGGGGCAATATTATCTCATCAATTGTGGAGAATGAGGATGTGGGGCTCCTTAATACAGGAGAGCCCACGCACTTCCATGTTCAGACAGGTACTTTGTCATGCATTGACCTTTCAATTGCAAGCTCTAACTGCCTTCTTGATTTTGATTGGAGGACATTAGATGATTGGCATACTAGTGATCATGCACCAATCATTATAAACACCAACAAGGGTCCACCTTTGCAAAGATCGCCACGTTGGAATCTAGACAAGGCAGACTGGGTTAAATTTTGTGAGCTAAGTGAAATCGAAGGGAGAGCAGAACAGTTTGAAAGTATTGATGATGCTATAGACCTGCTGAATGGAACTCTTCATACAGCAGGAGTCAATTCAATTCCCAAAACAACAGGGTTATTCAAACGACGACCAGTCCCGTGGTGGTCTTCAGAACTAACTGCACTCCACAGAGCCACAAGAAGATCTCTAACACGATTGCGTAGACTCCGAACTGATGAGAATTTAATTATGTACAAGAAAGGTAGAGCACAGTTCCGTCGTGCCATGAAAGAAGCAAGGCGCCAGTCATGGATGTCTTTTGTTTCCTCCATTAACAGTAGAACACCACCATCTTCTGTGTGGAGGAAAGTAAAAAAGATAGCTGGCAAATTCACCCCCAACCCACCACCAGTGTTGAAGGTGAATGGCCAGTATGTAACTGAAGCAAATGAAGTTAGCAATGCCTTGGCTAATCATTTTTCAAATGTATCCAGCAAGTGTGAAGGAGCCCCTGGTCACCAGTATAGAAGCACTGAAGAAAATAAAATTTTAAATTTTGCAACAAGAAGGGAAGAGTCGTATAATTCTCCTTTCACTGAAAGAGAATTTGATTCCGCACTTGCTCATTGCAACGATACAGCCCCTGGACCCGATGGAATTCCATATGCAATGATTAAACATGTACATTTTAATACAAAGCTATTATTTTAAGCATTATTAATAGAATATGGCATGATCATAGTTACCCAAGTGTTTGGGAACTAGCCATTATTTTAGCCTTTTTAAAACCCGGTAAAGACAAGTTTTTAGCAGCAAACTATCGTCCTATTGCATTGACATCTTGTTTATGTAAAATTATGGAGAAGATGGTCAATGCAAGGCTGATATGGTACCTTGAAAAGAAAGGTATTTTATCACCGATTCAATGTGGATTCCGAAAAATGCACTCAACGACTGATGTGTTGATACGACTTGAGTCTTCTATTTGTGAAGCCTTTGCTTCCAAACAGCACCATGTTACAGTATTTTTTTGACCTTGAAAAGGCATATGATACCACATGGAGATATGGTATTCTTAAAACCATTCATGAATTGGGATTGAGAGGAGAGCTGCCACTATTTATTCAGGCATTTCTTTCACGTAGAGTTTTTTCAAGTG
>NC_090727.1:81239965-81256802 GCF_036898095.1 Palaemon carinicauda | reverse complement strand
AAGTATGAATGAGCATATATATATATATATATATATATATATATATATATATATATATATATATATATATATATATATTGCTTGTTAGACCTCAATTAAAATCACTCGATGTTTTCCAAATCTGTAAAACTATATATATATATATATATATATATATATATATATATATATATATATATATATATATATATATATATATATATATATATATATTTGTATTGTATATAAAATTCCACGTTTTTATTTATTTATCGATATATGTATATTTATTTGAATATGTAGATACATATACTATGTATTAACTGTAAAATAACATTCATAAAATTCCCCATGCCTCCAAATTCATGGTGACTCAAAGACGAGAAACTATTTTCTCATATCTTTTTAAAACCAGAACTCATTAATATTCTTCTCCTTACTCATCACATATTACTTTTACTGACATTGTTTAGTAATATGAGCTGTTTTGTATCTCGTCTTTATTGATTATACTTTTTTATCTTAATTTTTCGACACTATTACGTCCCTCCTGAGTTATTCTAGTTACACAGTTTTAATTCTTTCATTTTACATTGTTTCGATTATTGTTCTCCCATGTGGTCTTCAGCTTTTAATTCTCATCTTAATTTGTTGGATATTTTACCCTGTTTCGAGTATTTTTCTCCTGTCTGGTTCGAAAATCCTAAATCTCAATCTTAATTTATTGGTTATTTTACCTTGTTTCGAGTATTGTTCTCCTGCCTGGTCTTCAGCTCCTAAATCTCATCTTAATTTATTGGTTATTTTACCTTGTTTCGAGTATTGTTCTCCTGTCTGGTCTGCAAATCCTAAATCTCATCTTAATTTATTGGTTATTTTACCTTGTTTCGAGTAATGTTCTTCTGTCTGGTCTTCAGCTGCTAATTCTCATCTTATTTTGGTAGATAAGAATTTTTGATCTATTAAATGTTTTTTTTTTTTTTTTTTTTAATTTAAAGATTTGATTACTCTTCTTTCCTGATGAGGATCAAGTCTCTGCTTTAGCTCTTGCGAAAGAACCTCATCTCGGGCACTATTGAAACAGTCCAAGTTCTTGAGAAAATCTCGAGGAGACCGAAGAGAGAAAATACGATACGTTTGCTTATGAAATAGGGCTGTTTCAGCTGCATTTTCTCCCTGGCGCCTTAATCTGAGGATTTCTTTGAAGCAGACACCTAACGCTTACGACTTATATTGGGTTCGATAGACAGTTAATAGACGGTATACTGTAGAAAAGGGCGGTATTGAAACATACGTAAATTACATTCATTTGAAGTTACAATATTTTTAGATGTATATTAGATAATTTAATGTCATAGAGTATTTTAGTTATATAAGGGTTTCGATACTGAAATATGTCTTATGTCCTGTTCTTACAATTCGGTAACTATGAAAGATTGCTGAAATAAGGTTTCCCCTGTTAAAGAAAAAATATTCTAATTAACCCCACCTAAAATACTACTAGTTATAAATCTCTCGATCAGGGAATATTTCATAGGCCCAGGTTCTTGAAATTCGGCAAGTATGAAAAATCGTTGAAATAAGGTTCCCCTGTTACAAACATTCTAATTTACCATAACTAGACTACTATTAATTTTCTAAAGATTTATTGACAAGTTATTTATATAAAGTTTCATTCATTTACTCATTCAAGAAGAGAATGATTCAAGTAAAATCCCTTCTTTAGTATCATTATTGTTTTATAAAACATTTCATTATATTTTGTTATATATTCTTCCTCTTTTAATTATTGTTACTGTAATCATTTTAATTATTACTATCATTATTTTAGTTATCATTGTAGCCCAGAAACCTATCCAGCACCACGACCCTCTCACATCCTTATATCAGGCAACCCAAGGAATTTTCAACTTCAGGAAAATTGCCAAAAGGATGTTTTGGTTCTATACCAAAATTGTTTTCGTTACTTCCAAGTTCATTCAGGTTTCCCAAGCTAATCTTCCTACCCTCTGCCCTTGCCAAGTTATACTGTATCCTAGTAAACCCCCCCCCCTCTCTCTCTCTCCTCTCTCTCTCTCCTCTCTCTCTCTCTCTCTCTCTCCTCTCTCTCATCTCTCTCTCTCTCTCTCTCTCTCTCTCTCCAGCCATGCTAGGACCAGATAGAGCTATGTTAAGGTTCCAAGTGACTTCTCAAGACCGTCATCTCTAAGCTGATAAGGGAGATTAGGTGATGTTCACTCTAGAGTCTAGAAATGGTCAGTTTATGTCGTTTCTATTGAACTACCAGAGAGAGAGAGAGAGAGAGAGAGAGAGAGAGAGAGAGAGAGAGAGAGAGAGAGAGAGAGAAAGAGAAAGAGAGAGAGACCTTTGAGGATGAATTTCTCAACCTTATTATTATTATTATTATTATTATTATTATTATTATTATTATTATTATTATTAGCTAAGCTACAACCCTATTTGGAAAAGCAAGATGCTATAAGCTCAAGGGTTCCAACGGGGTAAAATAGCCCAGTGAGGAAAGGAAATTTGGAAATAAATAAACGATATAAGAAGTAATGAACAATTAAAATAAAATATTTATAAAAACATTAACAACATTGAAACAGATATTTCATATATGAACTATAAAAAGACTTCTGTCAGCCTGGTCAACATAAAAACGTTTGCTGCATGTTTGAACAGATAGTACAGATAAACTTGTGAAGTTATAAGTAAACAATATAAGCTGTTTGATTTATTATAGATATTCCGATTTTGTTAGAAATACGTTCGAAACTCAGAAATGGGAAATGATCAATGTGACTCAGCATCATTTCAATGCTGAGAGAGATGCAGGAGTTTCTGATTGGATTTGACTTTGTTTTGTTTTCTGCTGATCAGGTTAACTCGATTGACCATCTGCAATTTCTCACGGTTTACACGACATACACCCGCGTAATTCGGGAACTTCTCCACACAGACTGACAATTTATTTTCTCCTTTAGATATATACACAATAACGACAAATACAGCCATAGTCCACTGCAAGACAAAGGCCTCAGTCATGTCATTCATGTGTAGGGTTTGGCCTTATTATCATCGCGCTGGCCTTTTCGGATTGGTGGTGATGGGAGACTTTTGTCTGATCGCTCACAGCAAACCAACATAGTAAGTGTGGCCCTGACTAGGGTAGCTTTGCTGATCATGGTGATACACAAACCCTTTCACCACTTAAGGTATCCCAACTCAGAGAGGGATATATATATATTTTTGGGCTCAAGCCATGTCGTCCTGATGGAAGTTCCTATAGGGTAGCTTCCTAGGGTATATTACAACTACGGCGATATTCCCAGAGAATTTACCTTAAGGTACCAGAATTCTAACTCCTGGAGCGAGTATCCCTCGTGAAAGGGATATCGCGACATATCAGAGGACGTATTCTTGACACGCCACATGGCAATCTGCATCCCGAACAGAGATTTCGTCTCGCAAGGGGCAGTTGGCAAGAAACGAATTCGGGAAAGAAAAAGGGGGAGCCGCTCCCAAGGCTCCCTATCTCCCGATACGTAAGCGTGCCTGGCGCCAATCCTGGCGCCATCTGTATTCCTTTTTGCGTAGCTTAACAACTCGGTGTTTTTTCCTGTGTTTCTCGCAAATCTTGGATTTATTCTACTTTTCATGGCTTCTCCGTCTTCGTCGGCCTCTGATAAGTTGAGTACAATGTCTTTTATGTATAAATGTAGGCTCTTGGTAAATTTTTGAGTGATTAATAGGATTAATCTTTGATACAAGAGCCGTAGCCTACCGGAGGCGTCATGGACGCTGTCGCTCGCTAGGTATAAGTTTAGTTAGTCAGAGCGACATTCCCGGTTGTTTTGCTTTAATAAATTTTAGCTATTTAGCATTACATAGGATTCCTCTCGTGCTTAGTATTATTTTGGCAAAGTATTCGCCATTCTGGCCTACGCTAGGCCATGTAGCCTAGTCGTTTGGTCCTAGTACTTCATGCATGATTTTGGTTTTTCTGAGTGTAATAAAAATTTTATTGAAGCTTTAGGCTATGTTTTATACATTTAAGATTGTGTGGAATATTTCCAAGATTGTATACGAGTGAGTTTCGGTGATTTAGGTAATCGATTCTCTTGGTGCCTAGGCTAAGTTGCTTATGGAGCCTTAGTATACTTTCTCATACTCCCCGGTTGCTTTCTTTTCTTCGGAGAAGGTCTGCAATCCCTTTCCCTCTGTTTAAGCCTTGGGCTTATCCCTAAGTGGTTTTTTCCGAATTTATTTTCGATAAAACTATACTGGGGTGTTACTGTACCTTCCTGTTCCAGTAAGTCTGGTTCAAAGAGGGACAGAACAACAGAGTTTTTTTAGTCTGAGTCTGTGTTTGTCTGGCTTGGGGTAGAGTCTCCCTCGCTGGCCTGACACAGACAAAGGTGGCTTAGCCTCCTTAGGTCACTACCGAAGGTTTCTGTGGATATGATTCCTTCTTTTGTGATCTACCAGACTAGTCCTTGTTGCTGTTCTCGGGGGAGGATAAGTTTCCTTCCCTGGGAGTAGCAACACCTTCCTTGCTTTGGTGCTTTGGGAGCTGGCAAGTATTGCTGGCCTTCCCCCTTAGATCTCCCTTAGGCTAAGATAACTTTCTTGGCTGCGGGTGATCCGTCACTAAAGCAAGGTTGGTAGGACCCTCTTTGTCCCTTCCCCCTCTATCTCCGTAATGGCCTAGCCATTACAGTACTGTACGTCGTTCTACATCTGGACCTAGTATAGGTTAGGATGTGGAATTGACTCAGCCCCTTGCCGGCCGGCAAGGGTCTTATATTTTGAGTGCTGCCCGGACCTCCCTTGGTCCCTCATCCATGCCTGCCTGTAGAGCCAGACGGCATTGGTCAGGAAGCCTGAATTAGATTCTCCCCTTCCTTATATGCACTCTTTCGGATTGCCGGGCTTGGAGGTAGTGTACACTCTTATCCCGGCATCCATTCTATTTTTCTTCTAGTGCTGTACCCGACCCGGCTGCCGGCCTATGAGGCCGGCAGCCGGGCAGGTGTAGTCCTCTGGTTCTTTTGCTGCCGGCTGGCATCGGTCTTGTACCTTTGCCGGCCGGCTAATGTCAGCCCTTGTCTGCCGGTCACCAAGAGTGTGGCCGGCAGCTGGGTACTACCTTGTGTAGTTGCTGGCCGGCAGCCATTGCCGGCCGACATTGGCTGTTGCCGGACGGCAGTTGCTGCCGGCCGGCACATGCATTTGAACCAGAGTTCTGCCGCCTTATAGCTGTTAAGTAGTATACTTTAAAGCTAGTTATGGTGTGTGCCGGCCGGCACGTATCCTCCTATACTGTACTAGTATTCTTCAGTATAACATATACAGTAAGAAGAAAACTATGGTATGGGTTTTGGTACAGCACTGTGTGTTCTAACACTTTTGTGTTTTCTTGCACAGTCCTTTGCTGTTGCCCTACAGATAGGAAAGTGAGTTCTTTCCTGTCTATTATCCAGGATTTTAAAATCATTGCTTAGGTGTGAGCTTCACCTGTTTCCTCTGGAAACCTTGCATTGGTTACTCTAGAAGAGATTAACCATTTGATTTTATTATCTGGAAGGCTGCAACAATGGGTTGTGAGGGAAACACAAGTGTGTGTCTTTCCTTTATGAATTGTTATGCTATACTATGCATATCCAGTGATACATAGTTCACTTGATACTCATAGAAATTTCTTCTCTTTATAGGGGGACCCTCCGAAGTGCGGAAATGTTTTCTGCAACGTCCGCAGCAAGAACATCTGCGGACATGAGTTTTGTAGGAGACACGCAGCATGCGCTGTCTCCAAGGATGATCTCCAGTATTGGGACCCTCAGGTATGTATTGTGTGCACTAACCTGATTACTGAGGCCTTTGATTCCCCTAGGACGGTGGAATCAAGGGATATAGCAAGGGAGAAGCTTCGTACCTGGGTAAGGAGCTTCCAAAAGAACACCTCTGGCCCTTATCTTCCAAGTGAGAAGATGAGGGCGTATCTTTTCCCTAAGGCATCAGCTGATGCAGTGATTCCTCAGCCTCAAGAGGAGATCCCCCAAGGTCAGATCCAGGTGGATGCTGAAGTCGCGGTCACGATGCAAGACATCCAGTTAGATGACAGGATGTCTGACGTGGACGAGCGTTTGGAAGAAGACCTCCTGGCAGAAGGCCAGGATGAAGTTCAAGCCCCGGACGTCGTAGAGGAAGAGGTCGACGAGGTGTCGGCTACTCCGGTTCAGATTCCGGAGCCTATTCCCTCAACATCGGCCGGTCTCCCAGTAGAGCTGGGACAGGCCCTCTCTTCGATTGTTGGAATGATCCAACAAATGCAGAAGGAGAATCAGGAGAAGGCGGCTGCTATGGAACGACGGATGCAGTGCCTTGCAGAATCACATGGGCCCCAGAAAAGGCTCAATGTGAAAGACCTTCCCTTGTGCTCAGATGCTAACCCATGGAGGTATGCTGAGCACATGCCAATGACGACTGGAGAGATCGTCATCTCGGATAAGCTGGGCTCAGTTCCCCTAGAGGAGGTGGAATTCTGGCCCAGCAAGGCATCATATCCGGGCTGTTATGTCCGGCTGAGGAAGGAACCAGCTTCAAAGGAGGAGACAGAGCCGGAGGAGGTCATAGTGATGGACCATACTAAGGCTCAAGCTCTGCTTTCATCCTCGTTGAAAGAGAGGGGCTTCTCTAACTCAAAAGTAGCTGCATTCAGGGATTCAGGGGTGGTCGTGGTCAGGGAGGCAAGACCTCGGGACGGCAGTCCAAGCAGGATGATACCGGTAGGAGGGAGACTTCTGAAATTTCGGGATCGGTGGACCTTCGATCCCTGGGCCCACAGCCTACTCAAGAATGGACTGGGCTGGAGCTGGTACAGCACTCCACCCCCCGGGCCTTCGGGTTTTCCAACACTCCACCCCCGTTCTGGAGGAGTACGTTCAAGAACTGTTGGTGAAAAATGTGATCCGAAAGGTGAAGTCCATCAAATTACAAGGGAGGCTGTTTTGTGTTCCCAAGAAAGACTCGGAAAAGCTCAGAGTCATTCTGGACTTGTCGCCACTCAACAAGTTCATAGTGTATTACAAATTCAAGATGCTAACACTGCAACACATAAGGACCTTACTGCCCAAGAGGGCATATTCCGTCTCTATAGACTTGTCAGACGCCTATTGGCACATTCCAATCAACCATCAACTCTCCCCCTACCTAGGGTTCAGGCTACAACGAAGACTATATGCCTTCAGAGCCATGCCATTCGGGCTAAACATAGCCCCAAGGATTTTTACGAAGCTTGCGAGCGGAGCTCTCAAACAATTACGCCTAAAGGGAATTCAGGTAGTAGCCTACCTGGACGACTGGTTGGTGTGGGCAGCATCCGAGACAGAATGCTTGCAAGCTTCCAGTCAAGTGATCTAGTTCCTACAGTACCTAGGTTTCAAGATCAACAGATAAAAGTCCCGACTTACTCCATCTCAAAAGTTCCAGTGGCTGGGAATCCACTGGGACCTTTTGTCACACCGTTTCTCCATCCCAGCGAAGAAAAGGAAGGAGATAGCGGGTTCTGTCAAGAGACTTCTAGATTCCGAAAGGATATCAAGACGCGAACAAGAGAGGGTACTGAGATCTCTCCAGTTTGCTTCGGTGACAGACCCAGTGCTAAGAGCACAGCTAAAGGATGCAACCGGAGTTTGGAGAAGTTTTGCATCAATCGTGCGAAGAGATCTGAGAAGACCAGTTCCGCTTCGGCTACGTACTCTTCTCAGGCCTTGGTCCCAAGCCAGACTTCTAAAGAAGTCGGTTCTTCTTCAGCCACCTCCCCCGTCGGTGACGATTCACTCAGACGCCTCGAAGGAGGGATGGGGAGGTCACTCTCATCGGAAAAAAGTCCAGGGGACTTGGTCCAAGCTATTCAAGACCTTTCACATAAACTTTCTAGAAGCTATGGCAGTGCTCCTTACCTTAAAGAAAGTTTCCCCGCGTCACTCGATCCACATAAGGTTGGTGAGGGACAGCGAGGTAGTTGTGAGATGCTTGAATCAACAAGGATCGAGGTCACCACCTCTCAACCTGGTGATGTTGACCATCTTCCGATTGGCGGAAAAGAAGAAGTGGTACCTGTCGGCAGTTCACCTTCAAGGAGTCCGCAATGTGACAGTGGACGCTCTATCCAGGTTCACACCGATAGAGTTGGAATGGTCCTTAGACGCAGGCTCATTCTCCTTCATTCTGAATCAAGTCCCAGAACTGCAGATAGACCTCTTTGCGACGAAAGACAACAAGAAGTTGCCCCTGTACGTGTCCCCGTACGAGGACCCCTTAGCGGAAGCAGTGGACGTGATGTTCCTCAACTGGAACAGAGGGTCCAGGATTTATCTGTTCCCTCCTCACAACCTTCTGTTGAGGGTCCTCAACAAACTGAGATCCTTCAAAGGGGTAGCGGCAATAGTAGCCCACAAGTGGCCGAACAACCTGTGGTTCCCCCTAGCATTGGAACTACAGCTGAAGTTTGTACCGCTACCAGATCCAGTTCTGACCCAGCAAGTCCAGAAGTCGACTGTCTGCGCTTCATTACAGAAAACCCGGACCCTGCAGCTCATGATTTTCTCTCCCTAGCGGTGAGAAAGCGTTTCGGGATTTCGAAAGCCAGCATAGACTTCCTAGAGGAATATAAGTGCAAATCTACTAGAAGGCAATATGAGTCATCTTGGAGAAAATGGGTGGCCTTTGTCAAGGCGAAGAATCCGCAGGAGATCTCGACAGACTTCTGCTTATCTTTCTTCATCCACCTCCATGGTCAAGGATTGGCAGCTAACACGATTTCAACGTGTAAGTCTGCTTTGACAAGACCCATTCTATATGCCTTCCAGGTCGACCTAGGTAACAAGTTCTTAATAAAGTTCCGAAAGCCTGCGCTAGGCTCAGACCTTCAGCACCTCCAAAGGCCATTTCATGGTCCTTAGACAAAGTTCTTCATTTCGCTTCTCTGTTGTGCATTGAAGAATGTGCGTTAAAGGATTTGACACAAAAAGTTATTTTCCTATTTGCACTCGCGTCCGGGGCCAGGGTTAGTGAGATTGTAGCCCTCTCGAGAGAGGCTGGTCGTGTTCAGTTCCTGGATGGGGGAGAACTGAACCTGTTTCCGGATCCTACGTTTCTCGCCAAGAATGAGTTACTCACCAACAGGTGGGGTCCCTGGAGAATCTGCCCTCTGAAAGAAGATGCATCTCTATGTCCAGTAGAATGCCTAAAGGTCTATCTTCATAGAACTTCAGACTTCAAGGGTGGTCAACTATTCAGGGGAGAAACATCAGGCTCAAATTTATCTCTGAATCAACTCAGAGTGAAAATCACATATTTTATTCGCAGAGCGGATCCTGACAGTACACCCGCAGGTCACGATCCGAGGAAAGTTGCCTCATCCTTAAATTTCTTTAATTGTATGGATTTTGAACATCTCCGTTCATACACTGGCTGGAAGTCTTCCAGAGTGTTCTTTCGCCACTATGCGAAGCAAGTAGAGGAACTAAAGAGATCTGTGGTAGCAGTGGGTCGCGTCGTTAACCCTACTGTTTAACTCTGCGAGGAACAGTGGTTTTAATTGGGACGATTAATTCCAGGGTGAGTGTGTAGTTACATACCGTACTACAAACTAAGTGAGGGCACTGAGTTGCCCATGTAGACTGTTCCATTTCCAAAGGTGAACCTAGCATAAGTGCAGACATGTGTGCCAAGCGTTTCTAACGCTAATGTCATTGATTTGTAATACAGACTTTTATGACTTTGATACCTCGGTATCTTAAAAGTGGCATTTAATGTGTTTTCTTTCAGATAAACAGTTCTGTTTACTATCATACTTATGCTTAAAGTTTTGGGTTATCCTCCTCTTATATATATATATATATATTATATATATATATATATATATATATATATATATATATATAATTGTGGTTAACCTGTCTGTTTATTGAATGTCAATGAACTTGTTCTTGAGAACCTTGCGTCTCCTTCACCTGTGTCAATTTATTGGTATAATTGAGCATTCATTCTATGTACCTTATCTGGGATAATTCTAATAGAATTGTTCCTTTATGCAAGCTATGTTGCATTGGTTTATGCTTTCCCTTAACGGGAGGACCCCGTCCCATAAGGGGACGATGGCGGTTTTACTAGTTTCCTCCTATGCGGATATAAACCTTTGTCCAATACAAGTATTGTGTGGAGAACTGGTCGATATTTCATATTGACGCAGTGGTTCTTTACAAACTATGCTTCACTTAATATAGGGCGAGACCACTATATTAGCTTGCCTGGTATCATACATAGGTATATGTACTCTTCGAGACTTTTCCAGAGTCTAGTAGGACTCTTCCCTGTAGGGGGCAGGAAGCTCTAACATGGTTTATAGTTAGTTGAAAAGATGTATAACGGTAACATCTTAGGTCTCTAGGTCTAGTCGACCGGGAAAAATTACATCCGGGGAGTACGGCACGTTCTGAGAATCCACAGATACAGTAATGCTCTGGTATACTTCCATCAGGACGACATGGCTTGAGCCCATAAACCGGATTTTGAGCGAAGCGAAAAATCTATTTTTGGGTAAGATGGCTATGTCGTCCTGATGGACCCGCCCTTGCCTTTCTAAGAAAGGGCTGTAGGACCCCTCCCTACATACAGTATCTGTAGCATCTCGTGTACGCTACAAGGAATACAGATGGCGCCAGGATTGGCGCCAGGCACGCTTACGAATCGGGAGATAGGGAGCCTTGGGAGCGGCTCCCCCTTTTTCTTTCCCGAATTCGTTTCTTGCCAACTTCCCCTTGCGAGACGAAATCTCTGTTCGGAATGCAGATTGCCATGTGGCGTGTCAAGAATACGTCCTCTGATATGTCGCGATATCCCTTTCACGAGGGATACTCGCTCCAGGAGTTAGAATTCTGGTACCTTAAGGTAAATTCTCTGGGAATATCGCCGTAGTTGTAATATACCCTAGGAAGCTACCCTATAGGAACTTCCATCAGGACGACATGGCCATCTCATCCAAAAATAGATTTTTCGCTTCGCTCAAAATCCGTTATATATATATATATATATATATATATATATATATATATATATATATATATATATATATATATATATATGTATGTATGTATATACAGTGTGTATATGCATATATATATATATATATATATATATATATATATATATATATATATATATATATATATGTATGTATGTATATATATATTTATATATAATATATATATATATATATATATATATATATATATATATATATATATATATATATATATATATATATATATATATTGCATGCCTATTAATACCTATTTAATTACGGATATTCATCTTGGAAAGACTTTATTCTTAAGAACTTTCAAAAAAAAAATAACAGTTGAGCCACAATTATTTGTTATAGTTGCGTCAGAGGAAAATTTGGGTTTTAACCATTTGAACTGATAATGGTTAATTCCAAATTCTTTGAATATCAGACTGATTTGATTCCAGATAATCTGTTAGGAATTTTATGAGGTTTAAATGCCATTTGTATTTGAACAGGTATCACATTTGCTTTTACTGGATTATCAGATGAGAACTTTTTAATACATGAATATGCCGTAATGCCAGTACATGGATAGAATTGTTGTTTACTAATTATTATTATTATTATTATTATTATTATTATTATTATTATTATTATTATTATTATTATCATTATTATTATTATTCTTTGTGTGCATCTTTTCCCAAGTTATTATTATTATAATTATTATTATTTTTGTTATTATTATTATTATTATTATTATTATTATTATTATTATTATTATTATTAATATTTTTTATTATTATTATTGTTATTATTATTATTATTATTGTTATTATTATTATTATCATTATTATTATTATTATTATTATTATTATTATTACCTGCTAGGCTACAACCCTACTTGGAAAAGCAGTATGCTATAAGGCCAGGGGCTCAAATAGGGAAACAGGCCAGTGAGGAAAGGAATCAAGGAAAAATAAAATATTTCAAGAACAGTAACCACATTGAAATAAATGTTTCCTATATAAACTGTAAAACCTTTAGCAAAACAATAGGAAGAGAAATTAATTATTATGAAAGACAGCCTGTTTCTTTAAGAATATTAGATTTATGAAAACTATGCATGTATGTGAAAAGGAATATGCAAATGTTAACGAAATAAAATGGAAGATTTATGAAAACTATGCATGTATGTAAAATGTGAATATGAAAATGATAACGAAATAAAATGGAAGATTCATGAAAACTATGAATGTATGTAATAAATGAATATGCAAATGGTAACGAAATGAAAGGGGAAGATTATGAAAACTATGCATGTATGTTAAAAAATTTGATATGAAAATGGTAACGAAATAAAATACAAGATTTTGAATAAAGAGCAAAAAAAGGGTAAAGGTAGGAAAACTATGCATGTGTATACAATTAATATGCTAAGGATAACGAAATTAAATATAAGATTGTGTATAACGAGCAAAAACCGAAAAAGATAGATTGAAATGGAAAGTTTGTTTTAAAGGTACATGGTTAAAAGTGTGTCTTTAAAAAAGGGTAAAAATCCTGGCATAAATGTTACCAGGCATTTACCATTTTACAAACAGACATATTGACGTAAAGGAGTGACATTTCAGTCACCAACCTGTAAAAGATGATAACAAAGTAGGGTAAAATTAACGGCCGCCTGTATTTTACTGAAATACGCCTGAGAACAGTATATTTTTTCGGAGAATTTCAGATTAAAATTACGTTTTCTAAGTGTTTTATTTTTTTTTTTTTGGGGGGGGGGGGTACTTGTATTGCAAAAACTTTCATTTGACCCAGAAACAAAAGACTGACCCATAAATGTTTTCATTGCAGAATGTCACTTTGATAAGGAACTACAGCATCAATATCATGATGTAGTCCAGCCTATGTAATAGTTTCCACCATACCACGAAGCAAAGGTAAGTCAAAGAAACTCCTTATTGTTGAGAAACCTAAGATTACTACAGAATATATCAAGTTGATTATTCATTGCCTTGAAGCAATGCTTGTCATTCAATTTAAATGTTAATTATGCTGGAAAAGTCATAGGTCATTCCTAGCCTGCATTATATGATCTAGTTGGTGCAAAGAAAATGCACATTTAGTGGGGAAAGGGGTATACAATAATCTGTAAATATACATTAAGTATATTAGGAAGCATTATATGATCCAGTTGGCGCAAAGAAAATGCTCATTTCGTGGGGAAAGGGGTATACATTACTCTGTAAATATACATTAAGTATATTAGGAAGTATGATATGATCCATTGGCGCAAAACAGTGCATATTTAGTTGTAAAGGGATGCGTATATCTCGGTAAATGTACATTAAGTATTTAATTAGGTATCACTTACATTTGAAATTTATAGAACTCCCTTCAATGTTTTTGCTCATAAATGTTATTTATTTGTTATTATGTAGGGTGACATTGTGTTTGCCTATAGCAGTTTTGAGAACCTTCATTTCTGCATCTCATTTGGATTCTCATTATTAACATAATTTAAATTAACATATTAGCATATTTTAGCCTTACTTCGTAGCATTTGGTTTTCGATTCATAAAACTCTTGAAACTGAGTCAGTAACTTGGCTTTGTAGCAGTTATTAGCTTCAAATTTCCTTTGATAAGCAACATTTCTAGCAAGATAAACTTATGGGTAATAGTCTAGGGTCGAACACGGTCCCAGAAATCAGCAGCCTGAGCACTGAACCATTTTGCTATGATAGATCCTTACTTCATTCTTCTTTTTCAATATCCTTCATTGTTCATTTCTCGTATTTTCTATTGTTCTCTATTCTAGGGTAGTGACATAGCCTCTTTACCATGGCCTTCCACTGTATTGGATTAGAGTTCTCTTGCTTGAGGGTACACTTGGTCACACTATTCTACCTCATATCTTTTCCTCTTGTTTGTTGAAGTTTTTATAGTTTATATTTGAATTTATTTTATTGTTACTGTTTTATTTAATTGTTAATTACTTCTCTTGTAGCTTGTCTATTTCCTTATTTGCTTTCCTCATTGGGCTATTTCCCATGTTGGAGCCCTTGGGCGTATAGGAACTTGCTTTTCCAACTAGGGTTGTAGCTTAGCAAGTAACAACAACAACAACAACAACAATCAAAAATGGAATTTCGTTTAGTGGTAAAGGGGCTAATATATAAACATCACGAATATATCACCAGTGGCTTTCACTGGAAAAAAAGGAAGGGGAGAGTTGGATTGTATTTAGTAAAGAACCAAATAACTCTATCGAAGAGGGGAGGGAAAAGTCGCTCTGGATAAACACTAACTTCATTTTACATTAACTGTGTTGATTTTCAAAATGCTTTTGAAACAAAGTTTTATTCTTAAAAATTAGGGAAAATTTCTATTTCTGAACCGTTGTAAATTAAATAGAATGACGTATCTAAGATGAAATGATCAGTTAGAGTTGATGTGTCATGGGATATTTTTACAAGGATGTTCTTTCTAATATACAAAGTCTTTTGGTTCCTTCGGTAGGATACCAATATTGAAAACATGGTAGGCTTTATATATTTCTAGCATCTAACAATGATTTATATTTTTTCGTAATAGAAATTACATTATTTAAAGTTATGATATATTTTTTATAATAGAAATTACATTATTTAAAGTTATGATAGATTTTATGTAATTGAAATTACATTATTTAAAGTTATGATAGATTTTTTGTAATAGAAATTACATCATTTAAAGTTATGATAGATTTTTTTTTTAATAGAAATTACATTATTTAAAGTGGTGGTAGTTGTCGTTTTCCTCATATATCCAAAGGGTTCCAGTGTCAGCTCTTCCCAAAGGTTTGTCGTAATTTTATTGTTTGGTAATTGTTAGTACAGAGTAGATGGAAGAGTATATTGATGGATATAATGATAAGATGAGATAATGCTTGAGGAAGGGACAATTGACGCTTTAAGAAATATTATTAATAGGTTGAAGAAAGGAAATACCTAAGGAATTGGCTGGCTTATAAGAACGGTGCTGCACCATGTTGGTGATAATGTTACTGAGAAACTGATCAGGGTTTGTAAGGTATGTGTGCATAAGGAAAGATTCCTGAAGGTATGAATGACAGAACAAATATTCCATAGTATAAAGGTCCCGATGATGATATGTAGAAATTATAGGGGTATACTGTTATTTTCTGTACTATGGAATGTTTTTATTATTATTAAAAGGAGATTAATTGAGCATGTATTTAAGGCTTTGATTTAGAAAGTATGAAAGGAAACAGAAAACCTATAAGGTGAAGAAGGGTATGAACATAGAGAATATGCCGAGGTCAATTATTGAAATTGAATAAATAAGGATAATTAAATTGCTAAACTATACATTAACGTAAACATTAAGAAAAATTAATCTCAATAGAGCTAGTATGAAATACCTTGAGAAAATACCCAATGTGAAATAGAACTTATGATCTGATGTACTTGGCAAAGTGCAGCCACATCTGACGTGGTATGTCAATGTGTTAGGGATTAGAGAAAATACAAATAAACACAAATAAATAGTCTCGCTTTGACCTGGTTACTGTTGGGTGTTGGAAGGTTTAAAGGTCACCCATGAATGGCAGAGGCAAGGGACAGTGACATTGCTCTAGCAACCAGGACAATGCCTTAGAGACTGACCATATATTATATGATCAGCGGGCAAGCCCCCTCGCCACCCAAGCTAGGACCAGGGAGGGCCAGGCAATGGCTGCTGATGACTCAAAAGATAGACCTATAGGCTCCCCCAAACCCCACAACCTTAGCTCACAAGGATAGTAAGGTTGCAGACACTAAAGGCACTAACGAGTCTGAGTGGGACCCGAACCCCCGTCTGGCAAATACCAGGCAGAGACGTTACCAATCAGGCCACAATGTTATCTCACATATCCCAACTCCAAATAAGTGACGTTAATGGTCACTTACGTTTGAGCAATTAAACTATCAGTGTCGAGAGACCTCAGTTGACTCTCTCTCTCTCTCTCTCTCTCTCTCTCTCTCTCTCTCTCTCTCTCTCTCTCTCTCTCTCTCTCTCTCTCTCTCTCTGTTTCACTTTAAGATACACTTAAAAATTCTATCAACAAAAAACGGCAAATATCTGTAAATATTTATTCCAGGATCTTTACCGTTTTGAAAACGGATATATTGACGTAGAGGAGTGATATTACGACCACCAACCCGTTAAAGATAATAACAAAGTAAGGTAAAATTACGGTCGCCTGTATTTTACGGTTGAGAACAGTATATTTTCATGGAGAATTCCAGGTTAAAAGTACGAATTTTTTAACAGTGTACAGAATAATTTATCGAAATCATGTATCTAGGCTAATAAGGAATATTTTCGTTCATATAAAAATATCTTTTAAACTAAATCAATTTGATAATGTGAATAGATTATACTATCGTTTGACGATACATTCAGACTGATTAATAAGTTTCTTCAGAACAAGGCTTTTTACATAGAGAAACATTTATTGTAACAATACGAGTAAGAAATGAGAGTAAAATCATGATCTCAACAACACCATTATACCAAAGCCACCGCCAACTCGAGTTTCGCCCCAAAGTTTTGTTTGCAATTCACACGAATGATATTGTCACTGATGGTGGGAAGGTCTCTCTCTCTCTCTCTCTCTCTCTCTCTCTCTCTCTCTCTCTCTCTCTCTCTCTCTCTCTCTCTCTCTCTCTAAGTTTTTAGTGGAATGTCGAAAAGGGATTTTTTATTGTTTACTATTACCTGTGATTTT
>NC_090727.1:81227465-81237465 GCF_036898095.1 Palaemon carinicauda | reverse complement strand
TATTAGTCTGTAACACCCAATTGCTTGAAACAAACCTATCCGTCGATTACATACAATGCAAAAGTTTTTACTAGAAAAAAGTAGGGTCAGGTTATGTTACGTTATTTTCAAAAATGAACATGACCATTTGAAACATAATTGTTTCAACAGTTGCTCTTGCTGCTAATTTTGACATGATCATTTTATCATCATTACTATCTAAGCTACAAGCCAAGCTGGAAAAGCAGGATTCTATAAGCCAAAGGCCTCCAACAAAGAAAAATAGCCCAGTGAGAAAAGGAAATAAGGAAATGACAGACTATGAGTATTATTAGATAATTAATATGAAATATATAAAGATCAGTGACAATATCACAATAGATTTGTCATATTTAAACTATGAAAAGAGACTTATGCCAGCCTGCTACCTAGGCAGAAGCGTAGAAATAAGTAAATGCAGCAACTCATATGAGGGCAATTAGCAGTAAAAATCTTAAGGTGGTACACATTTTAAGATTACCACTTGAAAATTGTATTGTTAGCGCACGTTTGGGAATAAACTTCATTTATTTTTTTTTTTTTTTTTTATTAATATAGGATATATTTCATGGTTATTACACACATGACTTAGTTACACAGCTTCTGTAAATACTTATATATTGCAATGGATGATACTTTAAAACATTTTGGACTCATTTGCAATTATTTGTAAGATCAGAATGTATTTCTCGTTTTAATGTTGAAGATCAGCAATCATTTATTTAATTGCTTTCTAAGCGAAGTAGTTATTTTCTGTAATTATTTTCTATAGTGTACCAGAGCCGTCAAAATATGACGTTTAAATATTTAGGTAGATATGCACATGCGCACACAGATTCAACCCTTCTTACCCCCTCTCCCTTTCCTAACTACAACCTGCTAATTCGGCAAGTTGTGGGAGGTTGTAGTTTCTCTCAGGGTAACCGCTCTCACCAGTGAATGTCTATTCCTCTCCCTTTAAGCTTGACAGGATATGTATATATATATATATATATATATATATATATATATATATATATATATATATATATATATATATATATATATATATATATATATATATATATATATATATATATATATATATATATATATATATATATATATATAGTATATATATATATATATATATATATATATATATATATATATATATATATATATATATATATATAATTGTGTGTATATATAATATATATACTGTATGTATATACATAAAGTATATATATATATATATATATATATATATATATATATATATATATATATATATATATATATATATATATATATATTGTGTGTATATATAATATATATACTGTATGTATATACATAAAGTATATATATATATATATATATATATATATATATATATATATATATATATATATATATATAATTGTGTGTATATATAATATATATACTGTATGTATATACATAAAGTATATATATATATATATATATATATATATATATATATATATATATATATATATATATATATATATATATATATATATATATATATTGTGTGTATATATAATATATATACTGTATGTATATACATAAAGTATATATATATATATATATATATATATATATATATATATATATATATACATATATATATATATATATATATATATATATATATATATATATATAGTCAAACACTTGCTTTTTATTATATAGGGAAGATGTTCAATAATAATTCTTTCGTTTCTTGCTATCCAAGTGACATTTTGCCATATCAATAACCATTAATGTATTTTTATATTGATGTCATTTTTATTCGTTTCAATTAAAAAAAAAAAAAAAGATAAATATCTTATATAAAAATGTAAGCAGCTTCGAATTAATTAACACTCCACATTTCGGCTTTTTTTTTTTATCCCCTTGACGTCAAACCGGAGACAAAATAAACTTTTTTTTCCAACCACGAATTTGGTCGCGAAGTTTAGAATACGAAGTTGATAAAATTCTTATGGCGTTGATACCTCTCTTACCGTTGACTCCCCCCTGATTATACCCTAGTTCCTACCGCGATAGTTTCGTATTCTGGCGCAGTCTGACATTCAATTTATTTTCGTTTCTTTTGTGATTGTACTTTTCTTAATTCCTTCAAAATTATATTAAATGTCGGCGTATTAAGATCAACTTGTACATATGTATGAAAGTGCTCGTGAATTATGTTCATAATTATGAATGATAGGATGAAAACTGAACGTCGTCAGGGGCTGACGTGATGCTGAAATGCCGTAGTGGTGGTGATAATGTAATTGATTATCTTTTAAATACTCATACATGTTTATCAAATTACCTTTCAGTCAACAAGACATTTTATGATATATCCCCTATATAGTAAAGAGCCTGGCTATTAGTTCACCAAACTTTCAACTGGGCTCCACAAGGCACTAGAAGAGTCGGAAGACCCAGGCCTACATGGCTGAGGATTATGAAGCGTGAAGATGATGAATGGAGAAATATTGTTTTAAAAGCTCAAGATAGAGACGACTGGCGAAATCTAATCGGGGCCCTTTGCGTCAATAGTCGTAGGAGGAAATGATGATGATGATGATGATGATATATATATATATATATATATATATATATATGTATATATATATATGTGTATATATGTGTGTATATATATATAGTATATATATATATATATATATATATATATATATATATATATATATATATATATATATATATATATATATATATATATATATATATATATATATATATATATATATATTTGGGCTCAAGCCATGTCGTCCTGATGGAAGTTCCTATAGGGTAGCTTCCTAGGGTATATTACAACTACGGCGATATTCCCAGAGAATTTATCTTAAGGTACCAGAATTCTAACTCCTGGAGCGAATATCCCTCCTGAAAGGGATATCGCGACATATCAGAGGACGTATTCTTGACACGCCACATGGCAATCTGCATCCCGAACAGAGATTTCGTCTCGCAGGGGGCAGTTGGCAAGAAACGAATTCGGGAAAGAAAAAGGGGGAGCCGCTCCCAAGGCTCCCTATCTCCCGATTCGTAAGCGTGCCTGGCGCCAATCCTGGCGCCATCTGTATTCCTTTTTGCGTAGCTTAACAACTCGGTGTTTTTTCCTGTGTTTCTCGCAAATCTTGGATTTATTCTGCTTTTCATGGCTTCTCCGTCTTCGTCGGCCTCTGATAAGTTGAGTACCATGTCTTTTATGTATAAATGTAGGCTCTTGGTAAATTTTTGAGTGATTAATAGGATTAATCTTTGTTACAAGAGCCGTAGCCTACCGGAGGCGTCATGGACGCTATCGCTCGCTAGGTATAAGTTTAGTTAGTCAGAGCGACATTCCCGGTTGTTTTGCTTTAATAAATTTTAGCTATTTAGCATTACATAGGATTTCCTTTCGTGCTTAGTATTATTTTGGCGAAGTATTCGCCATTCTGGCCTACGCTAGGCCATGTAGCCTAGTCGTTTGGTCCTATACTTCATGCATGATTTTGGGTTTTCCGAGTGTATTAGAATTTTATTGAAGCTTTAGGCTATGTTTTATACATTTAAGATTGTGTGGAATATTTCCAAGATAGTATACGAGTGAGTTTCGGTGATTTAGGTAATCGATTCTCTTGGTGCCTAGGCTAAGTTGCTTATGGAGCCTTAGTATACTTTCTCATACTCCCCGGTTGCTTTCTTTTCTTCGGAGAAGGTCTGCAAGCCCTTTCCCTCTGTTTAAGCCTTGGGCTTATCCCTAAGTGGTTTTTTCCGAATTTATTTTCGATAAAACTATACTGGGGTGTTACTGTACCTTCCTGTTCCAGTAAGTCTGGTTCAAAGAGGGACAGAACAACAGAGTTTTTAGTCTGAGTCTGTGCTTGTCTGGCTTGGGGTAGAGTCTCCCTCGCTGGCCTGACACAGACAAAGGTGGCTTAGCCTCCTTAGGTCACTACCGAAGGTTTCTGTGGATATGATTCCTTCTTTTGTGATCTACCAGACTAGTCCTTGTTGCTGTTCTCGGGGGAGGATAAGTTTCTTTCCCTGGGAGTGGCAACACCTTCCTTGCTTTGGTGCTCTGGGAGCTGGCAAGTATTGCTGGCCTCCCCCCTTAGATCTCCCTTAGGCTAAGATAAGTTTCTTGGCTGCGGGTGATCCGTCACTAAAGCAAGGTTGGTAGGACCCTCTTTTGTCCCTTCCCCCTCTATCTCCGTAATGGCTTAGCCATTACAGTACTGTACGTCGTTCTACATCTGGACCTAGAATAGGTTAGGATGTGGGATTGACTCAGCCCCTTGCCGGCCGGCAGAGCTGCCGGCCGGCAAGGGTCTTATATTTTGAGTGCTGCCCGGACCTCCCTTGGTCCCTCATCCATGCCTGCCTGCAGAGTCAGACGGCATTGGTCAGGAAGCCTGAATTAGATTCTCCCCTTCCTTATATGCACTCTTTCGGATTGCCGGGCTTGGAGGTAGTGTACACTCTTATCCCGGCATCCATTCTGTTTTTCTTCTAGTGCTGTACCCGACCCGGCTGCCGGCCTATGAGGCCGGCAGCCGGGCAGTTGTAGTCCTCTGGTTCTTTTGCTGCCGGCTGGCATCGGTCCTGTTCCTTTGCCGGCCGGCTAATGTCAGCCCTTGTCTGCCGGTCACCAAGAGTGTGGCCGGCAGCTGGGTACTACCTTGTGTAGTTGCCGGCCGGCAGCCATTGCCGGCCGACATTGGCTGTTGCCGGCCGGCAGTTGCTGCCGACCGGCACATGCACTTGAACCAGAGTTCTGCCGCCTTATAGCTGTTAAGTAGTATACTTTAAAGCTAGTTATGGTGTGTGCCGGCCGGCACGTATCCTCCTATACTGTACTAGTATTCTTCAGTATAACATATACAGTAAGAAGAAAACTATGGTATGGGTTTTGGTACAGCACTGTGTTCTAACACTTTTGTGTTTTCTTGCACAGTCCTTTGCTGTTGCCCTACAGATAGGAAAGTGAGTTCTTTCCTGTCTATTATCCAGGATTTTAAAATCATTGCTTAGGTGGGAGCTCCACCTGTTTCCTTTGGAAACCTTGCATTGGTTACTCTAGAAGAGATTAACCATTTGATTTTATTATCTGGAAGGCTGCAGCAATGGGTTGTGAGGGAAACACAAGTGTGTGTCTTTCCTTTATGAATTGTTATGCTATACTATGCATAGCCAGTGATACATAGTTCACTTGATACTCATGGAAATTTCTTCTCTTTACAGGGGGACCCTCCGAAATGCGGAAATGTTTTCTGCAACGTCCGCAGCAAGAACCTCTGCGGACAGGAGTTTTGTAGGAGACACGCAGCATGCGCTGTCTACAAGGATGATCTCCAGTATTGGGACCCTCAGGTATGTATTGTGTGCCCTAACCTGATTACTGAGGCCTTTGATTCCCCTAGGACGGCGGAATCAAGGGATATAGCAAGGGAGAAGCTTCGTACCTGGGTAAGGGGCTTCCGAAAGAACACCTCTGGCCCTTATCTTCCAAGTGAGAAGATGAAGGCGTATCCTTTCCCTAAGGCATCAGCTGATGCAGTGATTCCCCAGCCTCAAGAGGAGATCCCCCAAGGTCAGATCCAGGTGGATGCTGAAGTCGCGGTCGCGATGCAAGACATCCAGTTAGATGACAGGATGTCTGACGTGGACGAGCGTTTGGAAGAAGACCTCCTGGCAAAAGGCCAGGATGAAGTTCAAGCCCCGGACGTCGTAGAGGAAGAGGTCGACAAGGTGTCAGCTACTCCGGTTCAGATTCCGGAGCCTATTCCCTCAACATCGGCCGGTCTCCCAGTAGAGCTGGGACAGGCCCTCTCTTCGATTGTTGGAATGATCCAACAAATGCAGAAGGAGAATCAGGAGAAGGCGGCTGCTATGGAACGGCGGATGCAGTGCCTTGCAGAATCACATGGGCCCCAGAAAAGGCTCAATGTGAAAGACCTTCCTTTGTGCTCAGATGCTAACCCATGGAGGTATGCTGAGCACATGCCAATGACGACTGGGAAGATCGTCATCTCGGATAAGCTGGGCTCAGTTCCCCTAGAGGAGGTGGAATTCTGGCCCAGCAAGGCATCATATCCGGACTGTTATGTCCGGCTGAGGAAGGAACCAGCTTCAAAGGAGGAGACAGAGCCGAAGGAGGTCATAGTGATGGACCATACTAAGGCTCAAGCTCTGCTTTCATCCTCGTTGAAAGAGAGGGGCTTCTCTAACTCAAAAGTAGCTGCATTGAGCAAGAAGCTCCCTTCCTTTGTGTCCTCTCCTGCTAGAGCCTTCCCCTTTTTACAGAAAGGGTTTGCGGCTGTACTAAAATCAGTCGAGGCCGACAAGCCTTGCCCCTCCCTGAAGGAGTGTAAACCCTTGTCGCTGGCCCTACCTATGGACCACAAAGACTGGAAGGACGTCCATCTTACGTTCTCAGTTGGGAAGTTGGAGGCTGATATCGCCGGACGTCAGTTCGGCGAGGACCTCCCTAAGCTGTCTGACTTTCTCTTGCAGAGAGAGTTCGAGACAAAAGAAAGACTGGCTGCCTCAATGTCTCTTCAGACTACTCTTGAGACGATGGCAAGTGACCCCAAGGTCCATGAAATGTTCATGGTGGTGGCCAACACTCATCTGGCCACAGTGACGAAGGACCTTTATGGCTTCGTCAAGGCGAGGAGAGCTTGTAGGGAGTTCGTGTTCACCTCGGCTACGGTGAGGCACGAGCCAAGGAAATTAATCTCCTCCAACATTTGGGGCAAAGACCTTTTCCCTACCGATTTGGTCAAAGAAGTAGTTGATAAGGCCGCCTTGGAGAATAGAAACCTTCTCCAGAAGTGGGGCCTGGCTATCAAAAGAAAGTCTTCCCCGGATGAAGGTCCTCAACCAAAGAGGAAGACTATGAGGACTAGGCTACCGTCTCGGCCCGCCCAGCCTTTTAGACAGCAACAGCAACTGCAATTGCCATTGCCTCCAGTGCCCCAGATCGTGGCACAAACCCCGACCACTTTTCAGTGGGTACCCCAGGCCGTGTCGACACAGTCCACGGCATTCACCCCATCGTTTGAAGGGCAGTCTGCTTCCTTTCGAGCAAAGCCTAGAGGGGCAGCCAGAGGCTCGTCTGGGCGCCCCTCAAGGGGAAGGGGATTCAGGGGTGGTCGTGGTCAGGGAGGCAAGACCTCGGGACGGCAGTCCAAGCGGGATGATACCGGTAGGAGGGAGACTTCTGAAATTTCGGGATCGGTGGACCTTCGATCCCTGGGCCCACAGCCTACTCAAGAATGGACTGGGCTGGAGCTGGTACAGCACTCCACCCCCGGGCCTTCGGGTTTTCCAACACTCCACCCCCGTTCTGGAGGAGTACGTTCAAGAACTGTTGGAGAAAAATGTGATCCGAAAGGTGAAGTCCATCAAATTCCAAGGGAGGCTGTTTTGTGTTCCCAAGAAAGACTCGGAAAAGCTCAGAGTCATTCTGGACTTGTCGCCACTCAACAAGTTCATAGTGTATTACAAATTCAAGATGCTAACACTGCAACACATAAGGACCTTACTGCCCAAGAGGGCATATTCCGTCTCTATAGACTTGTCAGACGCCTATTGGCACATTCCAATCAACCGTCGACTCTCCCCCTACCTAGGGTTCAGGCTACAACGAAGACTATACGCCTTCAGAGCCATGCCATTCGGGCTAAACATAGCCCCAAGGATTTTTACGAAGCTTGCGAGCGTAGCTCTCAAACAATTATGCCTAAAGGGAATTCAGGTAGTAGCCTACCTGGACGACTGGTTGGTGTGGGCAGCATCCGAGACAGAGTGCTTGCAAGCTTCCAGTCAAGTGATCTAGTTCCTACAGTACCTAGGTTTCAAGATCAACAGATAAAAGTCTCGACTTTCTCCATCTCAAAAGTTCCAGTGGCTGGGAATCCACTGGGACCTTTTGTCACACCGTTTCTCCATCCCGGCGAAGAAAAGGAAGGAGATAGCGGGTTCTGTCAAGAGACTTCTAGATTCCGAAAGGATATCAAGACGCGAACAAGAGAGGGTACTGAGCTCTCTCCAGTTTGCTTCGGTGACAGACCCAGTGCTAAGAGCACAGCTATAGGGTGCAACCGGAGTTTGGAGAAGTTTTGCATTAATCGTGCGAAGAGATCTGAGAAGACCAGTTCCGCTTCGGCTACGTACTCTTCTCAGGCCTTGGTCCCAAGCCAGACTTCTAAAGAAGTCGGTTCTTCTTCAGCCACCTCCCCCGTCGGTGACGATTCACTCAGACGCCTCGAAGGAGGGATGGGGAGGTCACTCTCATCGGAAAAAAGTCCAGGGGACTTGGTCCAAGCTATTCAAGACCTTTCACATAAACTTTCTAGAAGCTATGGCAGTGCTCCTTACCTTAAAGAAAGTTTCCCCGCGTCACTCGATCCACATAAGGTTGGTGATGGACAGCGAGGTAGTTGTGAGATGCTTGAATCAACAAGGATCGAGGTCACCACCTCTCAACCTGGTGATGTTGGCCATCTTCCGATTGGCAGAAAAGAAGAAGTGGTACCTGTCGGCAGTTCACCTTCAAGGAGTCCGCAATGTGACAGTGGACGCTCTATCCAGGTTCACACCGATAGAGTAGGAATGGTCCTTAGACGCAGGATCATTCTCCTTCATTCTGAATCAAGTCCCAGAACTGCAGATAGACCTCTTTGCGACGAAAGACAACAAGTTGCCCCTGTACGTGTCCCCGTACGAGGACCCCTTAGCGGAAGCAGTGGACGTGATGTCCCTCAACTGGAACAGAGGGTCCAGGATTTATCTGTTCCCTCCTCACAACCTTCTGTTGAGGGTCCTCAACAAACTGAGATCCTTCAAAGGGGTAGCGGCAATAGTAGCCCACAAGTGGCCGAACAGCGTGTGGTTCCCCCTGGCATTGGAACTACAGCTGAAGTTTGTACCACTACCAGATCCAGTTCTGACCCAGCGAGTCCAGAAGTCGACTGTCTGCGCTTCATTACAGAAAACCCGGACCCTGCAGCTCATGATTTTCTCTCCCTAGCGGTGAGAAAGCGTTTCGGGATTTCGAAAACCAGCATAGACTTCCTAGAGGAATATAAGTGCAAATCTACTAGAAGGCAATATGAGTCATCTTGGAGAAAATGGGTGGCCTTTGTCAAGGCGAAGAATCCGCAGGAGATCTCGACAGACTTCTGCTTATCTTTCTTCATCCACCTCCATGGTCAAGGATTGGCAGCTAACACGATTTCAGCGTGTAAGTCTGCTTTGACAAGACCCATTCTATATGCCTTCCAGGTCGACCTAGGTAACGAGTTCTTTAATAAAGTTCCGAAAGCCTGCACTAGGCTCAGACCTTCAGCACCTCCAAAGGCCATTTCACGGTCTTTAGACAAAGTTCTTCATTTCGCTTCTCTGTTGTGCAATGAAGAATGTGCGTTAAAGGATTTGACACAAAAAGTTATTTTCCTATTTGCACTCGCGTCCGGGGCCAGGGTTAGTGACATTGTAGCCCTCTCGAGAGAGGCAGGTCGTGTTCAGTTCCTGGATGGGGAGAACTGAACCTGTTTCCGGATCCTACGTTTCTCGCCAAGAATGAGTTACCCACCAACAGGTGGGGTCCCTGGAGAATCTGCCCTCTGAAAGAAGATGCATCTCTATGTCCAGTAGAATGCCTAAAGGTCTATTTTCATAGAACTTCAGACTTCAAGGGTGGTCAACTATTCAGGGGAGAAACATCAGGCTCAAATTTATCTCTGAATCAACTCAGAGCGAAAATCACATATTTTATTCGCTGAGCGGATCCTGACAGTACACCCGCAGGTCACGATCCGAGGAAAGTTGCCTCATCCTTAAATTTCTTTAATTGTATGGATTTTGAACATCTCCGTTCATACACTGGCTGGAAGTCTTCCAGAGTGTTCTTTCGCCACTATGCGAAGCAAGTAGAGGAACTAAAGAGATCTGTGGTAGCAGTGGGTCGCGTCGTTAA
>NC_090727.1:81220359-81221965 GCF_036898095.1 Palaemon carinicauda | reverse complement strand
CCAGGATGCAATTAGAGACTTGATATCAATCAATAATCAATTTCTTTCTTTTTTTAATTATTTGGCTGTTCATATACTAGTGTACGCGACCCGTCAATAATGAAGGCTATATATTTAGATAGATATGGACACTTGCATACCTATCTCAACGTGGTACGGCTACTTCCTCTCCCCCTACCCAAAGAACGGGGAGAGCTTCGCGTGACGGGAAACTAATATATATATATATATATATATATAAATATACATTTATATACAGTATATATATATATATTGTATACAAATATATATATACATATATATATATATACACAATCATATATATATATATATATATATATATATATATATATATATATATATCTTTTCCTACGACTATTGACGCAAAGGGCATCGTTTACATTTCGCCAGTCGTCTCTATCTTAGCTTTTAATTCAATACTACTCCATTCATCATCTACTTCAGGCTTCATAGTCCTTAGTCATGTAGGCCTGGGTCTTCCGACTCTTCTAGTGCCTTGTGGAGCCCAGTTGAAAATTTGGTGAACTAATAGCCAGGTTGACTGAAAGGTAATTAGATAGAAATGTATGAGTATTTAAAAGATAATCGATTACATTGTCACCACCACTATGGCATCTCAGCATCACATCAGCCCCTGACGGAGTTCAATTTTCATCCTATCATTCATGATTATGAACATAATTCACGAACAATTTCATACATATGTACAAGTTGATCTTAATACGCAGACATTTAATATAATTTTGAAGGAATTAAGAAAAGTACAATAAAAAAAGAAACGAAAATAAATTAAATGTCAAACTGCGCCAGAATACGAAACTATCGCGGTAGGAACTAGGGTATAATCAGGGGTGGAGTCAACGGTAAGAGAGGTATCAATGCCATAAGAATTTTATCAACTTCGTATTCTAAACTTCGCGACCAAAATCGTGGTTGGAAAAAAAGGTTTATTCTGTCTCTGGTTTGACGTCAAGGGGATAAGAAAAAGCCGAAATGTGGAGTGTTAATTAATTCGAAGCTGCTTACATTTTTATATAAGACATTTATCTTTTTTTTTTTTTTAAATTGAAACGAATAAAAATTACATCAATATAAAAATACATTAATGGTTATTGATATGGCAAAATGTCACTTGGATAGCAAGAAACGAAAGAATTATTATTGAACATCTTCCCTATATAATAAAAAGCAAGTGTTTGACTATATAAATATATATATATATATATATATATATATATATATATATATATAATATATATATATACTTTAATAGGATTGAGGATAAAACAGGGAATGCAATCTGGGAAGTACAGGGGGGTTTTAGAAGAGGTAGGGGTTGTATGAATCAAATTTTTACAGTTAGGCAGATATGCGAGAAATATTTAGCAAAAGGTAAAGAGGTGTATGTTGCGTTTATGGATCTGGAGAAAGCATATGATAAGAGTTGATAGGGAAGCAATGTGGAATGTGATGAGGTTGTATGGAAGGTTGTTGCAAGCAGTGAAAAGTTTCTACAAAGGTAGTAAAGCATGTGTTAGAATAGGAAATGAAGTGAGCGATTGGTTTCCGGTGAGAGTGGGGCTGA
>NC_090727.1:81210359-81215359 GCF_036898095.1 Palaemon carinicauda | reverse complement strand
CATCAGCCTAGATACATGATGTCGATAAGTTATTCTGTACACTGTTAGAAAAAAAAAAAAAAAACGTAATTTCAACCGAGAATTCTCAGTAAAAATATGCTGTTCTCAAATGTATTTCAGTAAAATACAGGCGACCGTAATTTTACCATACTTTGTTATTATCTTTTACGGGTTGGTAATCGTAATATCACTCCTCTACGTCAATTTATCCCTTGTTTTAAACGGTAAAAATCCTGGAATAAATATTTCCAGATATTTACGGTTTTTTAATGCAAATTTTTAAGTGTATCTTAAAGTGAAACAGAGAGAGAGAGAGAGAGAGAGAGAGAGAGAGAGAGAGGAGAGAGAGAGAGAGAGAGAGAGAGAGAGAGATTCAACCGAGGTCTCTCGACACTGATAATTTAATTGCTCAAACTTAAGTGACCATTAACGTCACTTATTTGAAGTTGGGATATGTGAAATACCATTCCCCTCCCAACACCCAACAGAAACCAGGTCAAAGCGAGACTATTTATTTGTGTTTATTTGTATTTTCTCTAATCCCTAACACATTGCCATACCACTTCGAATGGGACTGCACTTTACCAAGTACATCAAATCATAAGTTCTATTTCACATTGGGGATTTTCTCAAGGCAGTTCATACCAGCTCTATTGAGATTATTTTTTCTTAATGTTTATGTAAGTATATATTTTAGCAATTCAATTATTCTTACATATTCAGTTTCAATACTTGACCTTTGCACATTCTCTTTGTCCATACCCTTCTTCACCTTAAAGCTTTTCTGTTTCCTTTCATAGTTTCTAAATCGAAGCCTTACAATACATGATCAATTAATCTCCTTATAATAATAAAAACATTCCATAGTACAGCAAATAACAGTATACCCCTATAATTTCTACAGTCATTATCATCATCTGGACCTTCATACAATGGAATATTTGTTCTCTCACTCATACCTTCAGGACTCTTTCCTTATGCACACATACCTTACAAACCCTGGTCAGTCCCTCAGTAACATAATCACCAACATGGTGCAGTACCGTTTTTATAAGCCTGTCAATTCCTTATGTATTTCCTTTCTTCAACCTATTAATAATATTTCTTAAAGTGTCAATTGCCCCTTCATCAAGCATTATCTCATCTTATCATTATATCCATCAATATGCTCTTCCATCTACTCCGTACTAACACCAAGCACTAAAATGACAAAAACCTTGGGGGGGGGGGGGGGAAGCTGGCATTTGAATCCTATGGATATTTGATGAAAGCGAAAAAGACCATCAATTTAAATAATGTAATTTCTCTTACGAAAAAATATAAATCATTGTTAGATGCTAGAAATATATAAAGCCTACCATGTTTCCAATATTGGTATCCTACCGAAAGAACCACAAGATTTTATTTACTAGGAAGATCATCCTTGTAAAAATATCACATGACACATCAACTCTAACTGGTCATTTCATCTTGAATACGTCATTCTATTTAATTTACAACAGCACAGAAATTTAAATTTTCCCTAATTTTGAGGAATAAAACTTTGTTTCAAAAGCATTTTGAAAATTAACACATAATGTAAAATGAAGTTAGTGTTTATCCAGAGTGACTTTTCCCTCCCCTCATCGATAGAGTTATTTGTTTCATTACTAAATACAATTCAACTCACCCATTCCTTTTTTTCCTGTCAAAGCCACTGGTGATATATTCGTGATGTTTATATATTAGCCCCTTTACCACTAAACGAAATTCAATTTCCGATTATTATTATTATTATTATTATTATTATCGTCATTGTCATTGTCATTGTTACTGTTACTGTTGTTGTTGTTGTTATTATCAATCTTATTATTATCATCATTATTATTATTATTATTATTATCAATATTGTTATTATTATTACTTGCTAAGCTACAACCCTAGTTGGAAAAGCAGGTTGCTATAAGCCCAAGGGCTCCAAAATGGAAAATAGCCCAGTGAGGAAAGGAAATAGGGAAATAAATAAACCACAATAGTCATTAACAATTAAATAAAACAGTAAAAATAAGATAAATTCAAATATAAACTATAAAAACCTCGACAAACAAGAGGAAAATATATAAGATAGAATAGTGTGCCCGAGTGTACCCTCAACCAAGAGAACTCTAATCCAATACAGTGGAAGACCATGGTAAAGAGGCTATGGCACTATCCAAGAATAGAGAACAATGGATAAAACGAGAAATGAACACTGAAGGATGTTGAAACAGAAGAATGAAGTAAGGATCTATCATAGCAAAATGGTTCAGTGTTCAGGCTGCTGATCTCTGGGACCGTGTTCGACCCTAGGCTATTACCCATAAGTCTATCATGCTAGAAATGTTGCTAATCAAAGGAATTTACTGTACAAGTAACCGGGTATTGTATAAGTTGGAGGCAAAAATATATTACCTGATACAACAATATTTCCTATAATTGCATTTCCACCCACCCAATATCATCAGGCAGGGATGTTTCCAATAAGCCATCAAAGCCCAACAAGAAAACTCCAAATTTTCTTATAAATAATAAAGAAAATGAACTAAGTTTGGAGGATATTTTATGGAACATAACATTTACTGTAAAAGTAACCGAATTCTGTATAAGTTGGAGGCGAAAATATGTTACCTCATACAACAATATTTCCTAAAATTGCATTTCCACCCACCCTAATTTCTCTTCCCTCCTCCGAATTAAAGTTGTGGTAGCCTATTATATAATCTATTTGAAAAAAATATTTCCCTACCTATAGATAGCCACAAACAAAATTTGTTCTAGATATTCTAATTTAAAAAATGTATTTTCTATACCCATTAGCACCAGTGCAAATACTCAGTGATATAAAAGCTATAATGATATAAAAGCTATAATGATATAAAAGCTATAATTAATTAGGAAACTACCAAGGATATATAAAGGCATAGCCAGACCAATCAAACTTATGGCATCAAAATTTTTGATTATTAGATTAGTATAAAAAATATGTAAGATTATATATATATATATATAAATATATATATATATATATATATATATATATATATATATATGTATATATATATATATATATATATATATATATTTATATATATATATATATATATATATATATATATATATATTACATTATATATATATATATATATATATATATATATATATATATACAACAACAAATGCAGCCGTTTCTAGTCTACTGCAGGACAAAGACCTCAGACACATCCTTATTCATGTCTAGGGTTTGGCCAGTTTTCATCACCACGCGGGCCAACTGCAGATTGGTGGTGGGAGTTTTTTGTCTGATAGCTCACAGCAAACCATCCTAGTATGGGTGGCCCTGACTACTACAGCTTTGCTGATCATGACGATACGTAAGCCCTTTCACCACGTTAAGGAATCCCCAATTAGAAAGGCATACAATATATATATATATATATATATATATATATATATATATATATATATATATATATATATATAAATTTTGCACATTTTAGACGTGTTTTTCCTATTCAAATAAGCCATATATATTTTTGATACATTAATGTCTGGATTCTCTTAACGACCTCGGGATCAGAGCCCCGGGCGAAATCACACAAAGACAAGAGCTTGTGACCGGCCGGGAATCGAACCCTGGTCGGCAAGCTTGTATAGACAGTGATTAAACCACTTGGCCACTATACAAGCTTGCCGACCAGGGTTCGATACAAGCTTGCCGACCAGGGTTCGATTCCCGGCCGGTCACAAGCTTTTGTCTTTGTGTGATTTCGCCCGGGGCTCTGATCCCGAGGTCGTTAAGAGAATCCAGACATTAATGTATCAAAAATAAATATGGCTTATTTGAATACTAAAAACAAGTCTAAATGTGCATAATTTATCATATATATGTATATATATATATATATATATATATATATATATATATATAAATATATATATATATATATATATATATATATATATATATATATATATATATATATGCTTCACCAAAAATCTAAAATAATCAAAATCTTACAATTCTTCATTTTCAATTTTGTTTACAATACAATGACCGTCAAATTGCTCTATCAAGAGGCATACAAACGAACGCCAATTACCAGCAATGAAAAGACCTCCAGTATGCAAACAAAAATCAACCATTAAAAGATACACTGTAATTCCACTTAAGAAATCAGTGTTCACGATTTGTAATCCAATATTTGAATGCATGTTTGGGATATTTACATTTCATAAAACTGGACTGAATCCCTCGTCAGGCTGGGAGGAGCGGAGAGAGAAAAGGTACCCTTTTGACCCTTTGTTAGATCAAACTTTCATGCATTTAGGTCATAATACGATTTGAACTCTTTAATAATAACAGCTTCGAATGTTGGCGCTCTCGATTTTCACTGATATTTATTTGGGTGTGAAAACTGTTTTAAAGCAATTCTAGTAATTCTAGGGTTGGATGTACTAGCTTATTTCTAGTATTTAATCATAAGTAGTAATATTCTAAGAAGGGAGTGGAAGGGGGGGGGGGGGAGTGAGGAGAGCTTGGGAGGAACCTGTAAAGAGGAGAAGATCAAGATTGAGGCAGAGAATTAGATGGCGAGATAAGATGAAGGATGATATGGAGAGAATAGGTTTGGTGGAGGAGGATGCCTTTGATAGAAGGCATTGGAGAGGACACATCTGGCAACCGACCCCTTAATGTAGGGATAACGGTGGAGAAGAAGAAAGAGAAGTAGTATTATAAAACTTGTTTAATAAATTACTTATAATAGTTGATCACAGTAATATTACAAATTTCTATTCATAAATTACTTTAAATAGTTAATCTTGGTAATATTCTAAACTTAATAAATAAATTACTCCTATAGTCAATTCTTTTTAATGAGGCAGATTTGCAGTGTCTCGCTGGAGTGCCCTTTTAGCTCGGAAAAGTTCCCCGATAGCTGATTGGTCGATAGTAGTCGGACAAAATTACTTCCGACCAATCA
>NC_090727.1:81165359-81205359 GCF_036898095.1 Palaemon carinicauda | reverse complement strand
GTGTTATGTCTTTGTAGGGCATGATTCTTTATAGCCCCTTGCTGTACGTGGCAAGAAATTCTCTTGGAAAGACGCATAGTTGTCATGCCAATATAATTTCCGGGACAACCACGGATAGGGCATTGATATGCATAGACAACATTCGTCTTCTTTAAGAAATCCTGCTCTGGGGACGCTGGGTTATTCCTCATAATAAGGCTTTTCGTCTTGGCCGTTTGGTAATATATGATGAAGTCCAATTTCTGGGTGTTTTCAGTAGGGGATACATTATTCTTGATGATTTCTTTCATTGCCTTCTCATCTTGCAGGTAATTCGGATGCATATGTCCTTTGTAAAATAGCTTGATGTTATTGCTACTGTCGATTTTCTCGGCGGGGTCGGGTTCGTACCACTTGTCTACTGCTTTCCTGACTTCCTTTTGGACGTGCTTATTAGAGAATCCATTGTTGACAAGTACTTGGGATATTCGGTCCAGTTCCTTGTGTGTGTCGCACCAGGTGGAACAGTGCGACAGGGCCCTCCTGACGTAAGCCTTGATGGTAGAACTCTTATATCGGGTGGGGCACTCACTGTCTCCATTCAAGCACATGCCTAGGTTTGTGGGTTTAGTATACACTGTGGTCCGAAATCCATTCTCCGTCGAGGTGACTAGGACATCCAGGAACGGGAGGCGATTATCTTGGCTGTGTTCGAGGGTGAAACGGAGTACACTATGGTCCTCAAACATCTTCCTCAAAGTCTCGATTTCATCACTTGATCTCGCTTTCACAAAGTTATCGTCTATGTACCTAAAGTACAGAAAGGGGCATTCTACACGGGAGAACACTCTCTCTTCTACAATTCCCATGTAAAAATTCGCGAATAGGACTCCCAGGGGTGAGCCCATCGCTACACCATCCTTCTGTAAGTAGGTATGCCCTCGATGGGTGGTGAAGGGGGCCCTCTTCGTACAGATGGCTAGGAGGGTCCGAAGGGCTGGTTCAGGGATGTTCAGAGATGGTGTAGAGTCGTCCCTATAGACCCTATCTGCGATAAGGTCTATGGTTTCGTCCACAGGCACGTTTGTGAATAAAGACTCTACATCCATCGATGCAATAACTCCATCACACGTAGAGTCCTTAATTTTATCCAGGAATTCAGTGGATGAAGCTACACAGTAACGATTTGGAATGTAGGGCGTCAGGATGGCATTCAGTCGTTTGGCAAGCTGGTAAGTCGGAGTAGGGCATTGACTTATAATGGGGCGTAGGGGGTTGCCCTGCTTGTGGGTTTTCACATTGCCATAAAGGTAGCCCGGCCAGAAATCCCCTGAAATAACTGGTAGGTGCATGGCATTGGTTGCTGCATTCACGGCCTCGATGGTTTTGTTAGCCTCTTTCTTGATTTCTTCGATAGGGTTTCTAGTGAGGCGCACAAATTTTGAGGAATCAGCCAGGATGTCGTCGAGTTTCTTGTGGTATTCCTCTGTGTCAATAAGCACAAAGGCGGCAGTCTTGTCTGCCCTACGAACAATAACACCAGCAACCTGCTTAAGTTCCTTGGCAGCTGCCTTCATATCCTGGGTGACGATACCACTGGTGTAACGACCCCTCTCAGTGAGGGCTTCAGCAAGAAGCAAGGGCTGGAGGGCATCAGTAGTCTGCAGGGTGCCACGATCTTGAAGGGCGAGGATTGAGTCAAGTAGCAGCTCGACCTCGAGGCGTTTATCAGTGGGCCTTGGTCTGGTCACGTAGTGGCAGTTGAGGCCCATCCTCAAGATGGGCCTCAACTGCCACTACGTAGGTGGGCGATCGCGCAATGGCGAGCAGCATGCGAAGGTGAGCGATCGCGAGCAGCATGCGCAGGTGGGCGATCTCGCGATGGTGATCAGCATGCGCAGGTGGGCGGTCGCGCGATGGCGGTCAGCATGCGCAGGTGGGCGGTCGCGCGATGGCGGTCAGCATGTGCAGGTGGGCGGTCGCGCGATGGCGGTGGGCGGTCGCGCGATGGCGGTGGGCGGTCGCGCGATGGCGGTCAGCATGCGCAGGTGGGCGGTCGCGCGATGGCGGTCAGCATGCGCAGGTGGTCGGTCGCGGGATGGCGGTCAGCATGCGCAGGTGGGCGGTCGCGCGATGGCGAGCAGCATGCGCAGGTTGGCGGTCGCGCGATGGCGAGCAGCATCCGCAGGTGGGCAGTCGCGCGATGGCAGCATCCGCAGGTGGGCGGTCGCACCATGGCGAGCAGCATCCGCAGGTGGGCGGTCGCGCCATGGCGAGCAGCATCCGCAGGTGGGCGGTCGCGCCATGGCGAGCAGCATCCGCAGGTGGGCGGTCGCGCCATGGCGAGCAGCATCCGCAGGTGGGCGGTCGCGCGATGGAGAGCAGCATCCGCAGGTGGGCGGTCGCTCGATGGAGAGCAGCATCCGCAGGTGGGCGGTCGCGCGATGGAGAGCAGCATCCGCAGGTAGGCGATCGCGCGATGGCGAGCAGCATGCGCAGGTGAGCTTGTAGCTGGCGAACCATGTTCCTTCAGAAGTGTTGGAGAACGTTGGCGTGGCGGCTGTAACACACGCGGGCGATCCGGAGATCGCCGAGAGACAGGTGATCGCTGGCGAGCTGATGATCGCTGACGAGCAGAAGGCAACGCGTGGAAGCCTGCGCATAGAAGAAGAGTCCTTGACCCCGACCTGAACCGAAGTTCTAGATCGCGAGGGCGAACGTGGGCGCACAGGGCGCGTAACAGGAACCAACAGGAACACCAGGGATGATCATCATGAGAGCGCTGACGAACAGGAGAGCGCTGATGAGCAGGAGAGCGCCTGTGCGCTAACACTGAGCAGGAGCAGGAGAGAACACAGCAGAAGGGCGCGCAGGGGAACCCTGACACGCAAGGGAAGAACCCCCGTGGGAGGCAACCCTTTGCCCCAAAGGGATCGTTGTCCGTCGGGAGACTGATGACCGTCGGAAGACCGTTGTCTGTCCGCCGGGAGACTGATGTCCGTCGGAAGACCGTTGTCCGTCGGGAAGACCGTTGCCCATCGGAAGACGAGATCAGACTGCTGTCCATCTGCACCAAGGCGGAAGATCAAGAAAAAGGAGTTGTAGGCTGCAAACGGAGATTCAAAAAGGCGCCTCTTAGCACCCTTATAGGGAGATGAGAGGCCCATACGACGAGGCGGACGGTGGGCCTTACGGCGAGGGAGGCCAACAGCAACAGCAACAGAAGAATCCTCCGAAGAGGAGTCTCTATGAGTGTACTCTCTCGCGAACGAAAGAGAAACACTTCGTAGAAGAGACTGGTCAGCCAGTGACCTAAAAGGAGCAATCCTCCGAAGAGGAGCTCCTGCAGTTGCCCAGCCCCTTGAGCGAAACTGCAGGTGTGATCGCTCAGCACCAAGAGCATAGTCGCACGAAAAAAAGGCAAGAGAAGAACCCCCCCAAAAGGGGAAAAACTCAAGCCTGGACAGGAAAAAACTTCCCTCGGAAGGAAAGTTACCCGCCCAAGGAGGCAAGCCTCCTGAGAGTTCAAAAATGAACTGGAGAGCTGTCCGTCGTCACGGGAGTACTTCCAGGAGAAGGAGACACGCCCCTGACGAAAATACAAGGGGGGAGGCAGCAACAGCCGAATCCCCAGGACTCAACAAGACAGCTCACACCGTTGCCATATTACAGAAACGAACTAGATCGGTAACCGTAAAAAAATAAAACAAAAAACATTAGTACACATGCATTCCCCCGGGAAGGCTCCGAAGAGGAATCCCGAGGGAAAGGAAACGAGAATTATACAAAAGGCACGTGCCCTCACAACCACTTACACTCACGGAAGGAGAGCTGTAACCAAAACAGAATTATAACAATTATAATTATGTAACTATGTAATTATGTAATTTAAAAATGAATGAACCCTAAAGAAAGAACGAAAACCTCGAAAGGAATCGTTCTACAAGCTGAAAAAAAAAAACAACTACAATTAGATTCATAAACTAATTGAGACAAACGTACGGCGTAGCAACCCCCCCACACGGAAAGGAAGCTATAAGGGCGTAGTAACACGTAGTAAAAGGGTGAACGACCTCAAGAGAGAGAGAGAGAGAAAGACATAAGTCAAATTTCGATCGCCACCCATAAAATTACGCCGTGGTGGCCTAACTGCCGAGGACTCCACGTAGATATCGTACACTACACACACAACTCTGAAAAGTAAACTTACTGATTTCTATACTCAAATATATATACAAACATGAAAAATTTTTTACATATATATTGAGTAAATGAAAAGTAAGCGATTAAGTAAAGACAAAACAAACAATGGCTGCCAAGAGAGGACCAAGACAGAGACGTCTGTCACAGTCCGAGCCAAAAGTGAAAGTGAGCATTCATCTGTGTGTGAGGGGGGGAGGGGTAGCTAGCTACCACTCCCCTCCCCCCCCCCCGCTAACTAGCGCGGGGGTAATACACCCTCGTTAAATTCTAATGGCTCGCCATTTCAGCTGCGCTAAAAGGTAAACCCTCTGTAAATAGCGTGGTTTGTATTTCGGTTACGGAACAAATACATGTTAAATAAATACGTAAATTTGGTGTCCCTACTTCGCGGATTTTTAGCTATAGCGGCCGGGTTTGGAACCTATCTACCGCGATAAACGAGGGTTCACTGTATATTCAATCAACTATGGTTCTAGAATCTGGTACAACTCCAGAGAACTGGTTTCAGTTGACACCGATGTCATGTTTAGTACGAATGTTAGATTTATGCTCTATTGACTCTTTCTAGATTGGATTTATGGATTTGGGCTACATAGCCTAGCACAGGGGTTTGTAAGCACATTCAGCGTCAAAGTGCAACTGGAGGAAAACCGTGCAGTTACACTAGGAAGTAAGAGTTGAAAGAGGTTCGACAGTAAAATGTAAAAATAAAAAAAAGACCGGAGGAACATAGGTAAAGTACGAGGGATGAACTTTTTCCCATGATGAATTTTACATTAAATTTAATTATTAAAAGCCACAGGTTATTAATTATCGTATGGCAACCAGTTTCATGTACAGAAATTACTTTTAGTTCTATAGTGGGTTTCAGTAAATTTTACAGCAAACTTCAGGAATATCTTCCCAACGCAAAAAAAAAAAAAAAAAAAAAAAAAAAAAAAAAAAAAAAAAAAGAACAGGACTTCATACTGCAGGAAGGTAAATCACCATTGGCTATTTCTTATTCTGTACATGGTACAAGTAATAAATCTATCTTAAGTGCATAGGTGGTTTATAGACAGTGTTTTTGTGATACAAAGTCACTAGAGAGGTAAGAGAATAGAAGTTTCTCAAAGGGGGAATGGGGAACCCTTAGAGATTAATTTGGACCTGGTGCCCTGTCTATTCCCCCACCTGTAAACCTCAATCTCCTACTGTGGGCCTCTAATTTCGCTATCCTTCAAAGGGGCATCTTTGAAACTTCTTCTTTTCAAATGAAATGAAGGTCAAATCCGTTCAAAACAAACAAATATACGGAGAAATATCATTCCACTGTCACAAATCTAGCCATAGTCTATAAAGAAAACCTATCAACCCGATCAGGAATGCATCTGACACCCTAAGATAAAGTTAGGCTAGGTAACTTTACCTACTTTAAGGACTGGTCCTATCACGTAGGGGAACCCTACTTTCTACAGGACCTACAAATCACTTTATCATCACCATTCTCATGTATTTTGCATATGACACTACATAGAGAGTGTTTTTTGTCAAATATGATATTTTGATTATAAAATAAATTTTTGAATATACTTACCCGGTGAATATATAATAGCTGACGTCTCCGACGGCTCGACAGATTCCAAAAACTCGCGAGCGAACACTGTGAAGGTTGCGGGTGTGCCCACCAGCGCCGACTATCGGCCAGATACCGCATATACTTGTCAAGTTCTCCAGTTCTTCTCAGTCCGCTGGGTCTCTATCGGGGAGGAAGGGAGGGCCTTTAATTTATATATTCACCGGGTAAGTATATTAAAAAATTTATTTTATAATCAAAATATCATTTTTAAATATTAAACTTAGCCGGTGAATATATAATAGCTGATTCACTCCCATGGTGGTGGGTAGAGACCAGTATTAATACAATAAAGGCGTATATGCTCAAGAGTTTTTTTACATTTCATAAAAAACCAACTTAAGTATAGGTACCTGGCAAGGAAGCTGACTCTGACGATTACTCTGCCTCATTAGTCCGCTTTCCTCACGAAGCTCAGCCATCCTCTCAGGATGCTGAAAGACTCCCAGGAGCTGTTATATCCAGGGCGAACACCCCTATAAAAGGACCTCATCAATACCCTTAATCTGGGCGCTCTCAAGAAACAACATTTGACCACCCGCCAAATCAAAAAGGATGTGAAAGACTTCCTAGTCTTCCGTACAACCCAAGACAAGATTAAAAACATTTCAAGAGAAGATTAAAAGGATATTGGGATTAAGGGAATGTAGTGGTAGAACCCTCACCCACTACTGCACTCGCTGCAACGAATGGACCCAGGGTGTAGCAGTCCTCATAAAGAGTCTGGACGTCTTTTAAGTAAAATGAAGCGAACACCGACTTGCTCCTCCAAAAGGTCGCGTCCATAATACTTCGAAGAGACCTGTTCTGCTTAAAAGCCACCGAAGTTGCTATCGCTCTCACTTCGTGCGTCTTAACCTTAAGCAAACAACGATCTTTCTCATTTAAATGAGAATGTGCCTCCCGGATTAAAAGTCTAATAAAGTACGATAACGCATTTTTAGACATGGGCAATGAGGGCTTCTTAACGGAGCACCATAAGGCCTCAGAACCACCTCGTAATGGTTTAGTTCGAGCTAAGTAAAACTTAAGAGCTCTAACGGGGCACAGTACTCTTTCAACTTCGTTACCTACGATTTCTGACAGACTAGGTATTTCAAAAGATTTAGGCCAAGGACGAGAAGGCAGTTCGTTCTTGGCCAAAAAACCAAGTTGAAGCGAACATGTAGCTTTATTTGTAGAGAAGCTGATGTTCTTACTAAAAGCATGGATCTCACTGACCCTTTTAGCCGAAGCCAAGCACACCAAAAAAATGATATTTTGATTATAAAATAAATTTTTGAATATACTTACCCGGTGAATATATAATAGCTGACGTCTCCGACGGCTCGACAGATTCCAAAAACTCGCGAGCGATCGCCGTGAAGGTTGCGGGTGTGACCACCAGCGCCGACTATCGGCCAGATACCGCATATACTTGTAAACATCTCCAGTTCTTCTCAGTCCCCTAGGTCTCTATCGGGGAGGAAGGGAGGGCCTTTGATTTATATATTTACCGGGTAAGTATATTCAAAAATTTATTTTATAATCAAAATATCATTTTCAAATATTAAACTTAGCCGGTGAATATATAATAGCTGATTCACTCCCATGGTGGTGGGTAGAGACCAGTATTAATACAATAAAGGCGTATATGCTCAAGAGTTTTTGACAATTATTCAAAAAACAGACTTAAGTATAGGTACCTGGTAAGGAAGCAGACTCTGATTATTACTCTGCCTCATTAGTCCGCTATCCTCATGAAGCCCAGCGATCCTCTTAGGATGCCGAAAGACTCCCTGGATCTGCTATAACCAGGGTGAACACCCCTATAACAGGACCTCATCAATACCCTTAATCTGGGCGCTCTCAAGAAACAATATTTTGACCACCCGCCAAATCAAAAAGATTGCGAAAGACTTCTTAGTCTCCCGTACAACCCAAAATAAGATTAAAAATTTCAAGAGTAGATTAAAAGGATATTGGGATTAAGGGAATGTAGTGGTAGAGCCTTCACCCACTACTGCACTCGCTGCTACGAATGGTCCCAGTGTGTAGCAGTCCTCATAAAGAGTCTGGACATCTTTCAAGTAATATAAAGCGAAAACCGACTTGCCTCTCCAAAACATCAGTAAAATAATTGAAGAAATTCCAAGTGTTAAAGAGACTTATAAAGAAAGTCTACATCAATCAACACATTCCATCAAAGAACAATAACAAGTCCAATATGGTGAATATGCTGATTGATGCATTGGGAAAAAGAATGCCAAAATGGTGTAATACATGTAAGATATGGTATTCCATTAATAATCCTCAACAACTGATTAGAAAATGTGATGCCTGTAATGTTCCAACACACCCCACATGTGCTGAAATACAGCAAAAAATAAAAAATAGAGACACAAAGGTATTCTGCTCAACATGCTTAGTCTGGATAGAAAATATAATTAAGTCGAGACTAAAGCTGCAATTAGTTGAAGAAGAAGAAGAAGAAGAAGAAGAAGAAGAAGAAGAAGAAGAAGAAGAAGAAGAAGAAGAAGAAGAAGAAGAAGAAGAAGAAGAGAAAAATGAACAAGATATGTGTAAGGATGCAGAGGAAATCATTGATATAACATATGATGCCATCCAACAACATACTTATGAAGAAATAAATTATCAGATGGAAACAAATAATAGACCCAAGAGACTCTACCCGGACCTACATACTTTTAGGGAAGAGCAAGAACAAGAAAAAAAAAAAAAAAGATATAGTCTGTAATAGGCTGAAAAGAGGGAATTGCAAATTTGGCGAAAGATGCTACTACAAGTATCCAAAGATATGCCATAATTATGAAATATATGGTAAATGTGCGTATTTAGACGGATATGGAGACGAATGCAGAGATCTCCATCCAAAAATATGCAAAACCCTAAAAGAAGGAAAAGGATGCAGTTTCAACAAAAATGTCGATATATGCATCCTGCAACTATGAATGAGAGTAAGAAAACTCAGCAAACTGAAAAGAAAAACAAAAATGAAACAAAAAAAGAAACAAAAAAGCAGACCGCGTATATACCGCACTATGCACCAAAAAAGGCCTTTCAACCTAAAGCTCCACAAATAGAGCCCAACTACAAAGAATGCATATATAATGCCAGGGGTTGGTGCAGATATGGGGATAATTGCAGGTTTACACACAAAAATAAGTATGAAGGCGAAAGAACAAATATCATGGAAAAGTTGGATTTTTTAATGGCAGAATTCCGAGAAATGAAGAAAAGAACATCATATCAGAACAGGAAGGAAGCATGGGAGAATCCATATTATTACCAATATTAAATAATGGAAATGAGACACAAACCATAATAGTGATGAATGCACAGGGTTTAGTCACGAGTAACTCTAAAAGGAAAATAGAGTTCCTAGAACTAACCCAAATTGAAAAAATAGATATATTAAATATAAGTGAAACATGGTATTCCCAAGACACTGGCAGTGATGACCAGATAAAGGGTTTCCAAACTTATAGATCAGACAGAAAAAATAGGAATCAAGGGGGAACCGCAATATATGGAAGAGACATAAATCAAGGAAAAGTCTGTGAAAAATACAGCAACACAGAATGTGAATTGATTGCGGTAGAATTTGAATTTGAAAAACTAGTGAATATTGTAGTTTACAGACCCCCAAATACTAAGGAGTTTGACATAATAATAGAAAAAAAAGATGATATATGTAGAAACCATAAAGACTGGAATATACTCCTATCCGGAGATTTTAACTTTCCTTTCGTGGATTGGAAAGAACGGATAGAAGAAAGTGGTTGTATGTATACATAAAAAAAAGAGAGTAATAGTAGCGCAGAAGATAAGAGGCAATTTGAAAAGCTTTAAGATATGCTATTAGAACATAATATGCAACAAATAAACCACATTCCAACAAGAAAGGAAAATGTCCAAGATCTAGTATTTGTGAATGAGGTGAATTATGTTAAAGAAATAATAGTGTATGACACGGGAATTTCAGACCACAATGTCATAGAATTGATAATTCATTCCAAAGCAAGTGATCACAGAATTAATAAAAGCACAAAACTTTGGGAAGGATATGGAAAATATAACTTTTACAGTAAGAATATAAAATGGTCAGAAATAAATGAAGAACTGAATAAAGAATGGAAAAATGTATTTATAAGTGATAATATACAGGTAAATACAGACATACTGTACAAAATACTGGAGAAAATTGTTGAAAAATATGTACCGAAAATGTTATTTTGATTATAAAATAAATTTTTTAATATACTTACCCGGTGATTATATAGCTGCAACTCTGTTGCTCGACAGACAACTCTACGGTAAAAACTCGCCAGCGATCGCTACACAGGTTGCGGGTGTGCCCAACAGCGCCATCTGTCGACCAGATACCCAGTTCTCAGTGTAAACAAAGACTCAATTTTCTCCTCGTCCCACTGCGTCTCTATTGGGAGGAAGGGAGGGTCATTTAATTTATAATCACCGGGTAAGTATATTCAAAAACTTATTTTATAATCAAAATAACATTTTTCAATATTTAACTTAGCCGGTGATTATATAGCTGATTCACACCCAGGGGGGTGGGTAGAGACCAGCAATATATGTTTACACTTTTATGAGCTAAGAGTTTTTATTTCATTTTAGAAGTTATCAAACTAACAAAAACAAAATAAATAGCTACCTGGTAAGGAAGTCGACTTGAACAATTACTCTGCCTTTTAAGTACGTCTTCCTTACGGAGCCTCGCGATCCTCTTAGGATGCTGATCGACCCCTAGGATCTGAAGTATCAAGGGTTGCAACCCATACAACAGGACCTCATCAAAACCCCTAATCTAGGCGCTCTCAAGAAATGACTTTGACCACCCGCCAAATCAACCAGGATGCGAAAGGCTTCTTAGCCTTCCGGACAACCCAAAAAACAACAATAAAAACATTTCAAGAGAAAGATTAAAAGGGTATGGAATTAGGGAATTGTAGTGGTTGAGCCCTCACCCACTACTGCACTCGCTGCTACGAATGGTCCCAGTGTGTAGCAATCCTCGTAAAGAAACTGGACATCCTTTAGATAAAAAGACGCAAACACTGACTTGCTTCTCCAATAGGTTGCGTCCATTATACTTCGCAGAGATCTATTTTGCTTAAAGGCCACGGAAGTTGCGACAGCTCTAACTTCGTGTGTCCTTACCTTCAGCAATGCTTGGTCTTCCTCACTCAGATGGGAATGAGCTTCTCGTATTAACAGTCTGATAAAATAGGATAAAGCATTCTTTGACATAGGCAAAGATGGTTTCTTAACTGAACACCATAAAGCTTCAGATAGGCCTCGTAAAGGTTTAGTTCGTTTTAAATAGAACTTAAGAGCTCTCACAGGGCATAAGACTCTTTCTAGTTCATTGCCTACCATATTCGATAAGCTGGGAATATCGAACGATTTCGGCCAAGGTCGAGAAGGCAGCTCATTTTTGGCTAGAAAACCAAGTTGTAGTGAACATGTAGCTTTTTCTGACGAAAATCCGATGTTCTTGCTGAAGGCATGAATCTCACTGACTCTTTTAGCTGTGGCTAAGCATACCAGGAAAAGTGTCTTTAAGGTGAGATCTTTCAGGGAGGCTGATTATAGCGGCTCAAACCTGTCTGACATGAGGAATCTTAGTACCACGTCTAAATTCCAACCAGGTGTAACCAAACGACGCTCCTTCGTGGTCTCAAAAGACTTAAGGAGGTCCTGTAGATCTTTATTGTTGGAAAGATCTAAGCCTCTATGCCGGAAGACCGATGCCAACATGCTTCTGTAGCCCTTGATAGTGGGAGCTGAAAGTGATTGTTCTTTTCTCAGGTATAAGAGAAAGTCAGCTATTTGAGCTACAGAGGTACTGGTCGAGGATACAGATACTGACTTGCACCAGTTTCGGAAGACTTCCCACTTCGATTGGTAGACTCTAAGGGTGGATGTTCTCCTTGCTCTAGCAATCGCCCTGGCTGCCTCCTTCGAAAAGCCTCTAGCTCTCGAGAGTCTTTCGATAGTCTGAAGGCAGTCAGACGAAGAGCGTGGAGGCTTTGGTGTACCTTCTTTACGTGTGGCTGACGTAGAAGGTCCACCCTTAGAGGAAGACTTCTGGGAACGTCTACTAGCCATCGAAGTACCTCGGTGAACCATTCTCTCGCGGGCCAGAGGGGAGCAACTAGCGTCAACCTTGTCCCTTCGTGAGAGGCGAACTTCTGCAGTACCTTGTTGACAATCTTGAACGGTGGGAATGCGTATAGATCTAGATGCGACCAGTCTAGGAGAAAGGCATCTATATGTATTGCTGCTGGGTCTGGGATTGGTGAGCAATATATTGGGAGCCTCTTGGTCATCGAGGTTGCAAAGAGATCTATGGTTGGTTGGCCCCAAGTGGCCCAAAGTCTCTTGCATACATCCTTGTGGAGGGTCCATTCTGTTGGAATTACTTGCCCCTTCCGACTGAGACAATCTGCCATGACATTCAAGTTGCCTTGGATGAACCTCGTTACTAGTGATATGTTTTGACCTTTTGACCAGATGAGCAGGTCCCTTGCGATCTCGTACAACGTCAGTGAGTGGGTCCCTCCTTGCTTGGAGATGTACGCCAATGCAGTGGTGTTGTCCGAGTTCACTTCCACCACTTTGCCTCGAAGGAGAGACCTGAAGCTTTTCAAGGCCAGATGTACTGCCAGTAGCTCCTTGCAGTTGATATGCATTATCTTTTGACTCGAGTTCCATAGTCCCGAACATTCCCGACCGTCTAATGTCGCGCCCCAGCCTACGTCCGATGCGTCCGAGAAGAGAACGTGGTTGGGAGTCTGAACAGCCAGGGGAAGACCCTCTCTTAGGCTGATACTGTCCTTCCACCAAGCCAGGCAAGACTTCATCTTCTCGGAAATGGGGATCGAGACCGCTTCTAGCGTCTTGTCCTTTTTCCAGTGAAATGCTAGGTGGTATTGAAGAGGACGGAGGTGTAGTCTTCCTAATGACACAAACTGTTCCAGGGATGATAGCGTCCCTATCAGACTCATCCACTTCCTGACTGAACATCGTTCCTTCTTCAGCATGTTCTGGATGCATAACTGGGCTTGGCTTGTTCTGGGGGCCGACGGAAAAGCCCGTAAAGCTAGACTGTGAATCTCCATCCCTAAATACACAATAGTTTGGGATGGGACCAGTTGTGACTTTTCCATATTGACAAGGAGACCCAATTCCTTGGTCAGATCTAGAGTCCACTTTAGATCCTTCAGACAGCGACGACTGGAAGAAGCTCTGAGAAGCCAGTCGTCCAAATAGAGGGAGGCTCGGATGTCCGCTAAATGAAGGAATTTGGCTACATTCCTCATCAGCCTCGTAAACACAAGAGGAGCTGTGCTTAGGCCAAAGCACAGGGCTTGAAACTGGTAGACAACCTCTTCGAAAACGAATCTCAGAAAAGGTTGGGAGTCCGGGTGGATGGGGACGTGGAAGTAGGCGTCCCTTAGGTCTAAAGAGACCATCCAGTCTTCCCTTCTGACCGCTGCTAAGACTGACTTTGTGGTCTCCATGGAGAACGTCTGCTTTGTGACAAAGACATTCAGAGCACTGACGTCTAGCACCGGCCTCCACCCTCCTGTCTTCTTTGACACCAAGAAGAGTCGGTTGTAGAATCCCGGAGTTTGAAGGTCCGAGACTTTGACCACCGCTCCCTTCTCTAGTAAAAGAGACACTTCCCATTTCAAGGCCTGTCTCTTGTCTTCCTCTCTGTACCTGGGAGAGAGATCGATGGGAGACGTTGCTAGAGGGGGTTTCCGTACAAAAGGGATCTTGTACCCCTCTCTGAGCAACTTCACAGATTGTGCATCTGCGCCTCTCTTTTCCCAGGTCTGCCAGAAGTTCTTGAGTCTGGCTCCCACTGCTGTCTGAAGAAGCTGGCAGTCAGACTCTGCCCTTAAAGGACTTGGTTCCTTTCTTCTTTCCTCGTTTCCCTTCGGCACGAGCACCTCCTCTGTTGGAGGCTCTGCCACGAAAGGGCGGAATAAAACGGGACGCTGGAGTGTCCATCCTTGGTCTAGCCGACAAGGTAGGCAAAGGGGTAGCTTTGCGAGCGGAGGACGCAACAAGATCGTGAGTGTCCTTCTGTATCAAAGAAGCGGCTATTTCCTTAATCAGGTCTTCTGGAAAAAGGCACTTGGAAAGAGGAGCAAAAAGAAGCTCGGATCTCTGGCACGGTGTAACTCCAGCTGAAAGGAATGAGCATAGGTTTTCACGCTTTTTAAGGACTCCGGACACAAATGATGCAGCAAGCTCATTAGACCCATCACGTATGGCCTTGTCCATGCAGGACATAATGAGCAAGGAAGTCTCTTTCTCTGTCGGAGAGATCTTTCTGCTTAGGGCTCCTAGACACCAGTCTAAGAAGTTAAAAACTTCGAAGGCCCTAAAGATACCTAGGCTGTCTTCCCTAAACTCTTCTTGGACTGCAACCATTCTCCTATCACCCGCAAAGCTCTCTTGGATGAGCGTGCGAGGACGAGTCTAGTAAAGGCAGGAGTGGTAGACGGCATGCCTAACACAAACTCTGACGGAGAAGAACGAGGAGCCACAGAAACAAACTGGTCCGGAAACATCTCTTTGAAAATGGCCAAAACTTTCCTAAAGTCCAGAGAGGGTTGAGAAGACTTAGGCTCGTCCAATTCTGATTGTGGTTCATCTATGTGTGCAGCAACATCATCATCAGAAATTCCCTCATCCGATAACTGATGAGGAAACGGCAACGGAGTGGGTAACGGCTGGTTCGCTGAGTCCGGTAGCACGGGTGCATGCGTGACTGAGCCGGACGCAACGTCATGGAACTGCTGCCCAGTCTGTGAGCTGGCAACAACCATGGCAGCGCGGGGACGCACAGCGTCTACTCCAGACTGTCTGGACTGATGTGGGTGCGCAGTGGAAACCACACTGGGTTGCGGAGGTTGACGCACAGCATCAAAACAAAGCAACTCTGACGGTTGTTGAACCTCCCGAACGTCAACGGAGACCTCCGTGCGTCGCTTAACGTCAACATGCGGCTGGCAGATCACACTGGAACGCATGGGTGGCGGAACCCTCTCAACTGGTGTGAGTGAGAAGGTTACCTCAGCGTCCACAGGACGCACAACCGATCGTGTGGAAGGTTGTAGGCTAGGTACTGCACTAGCTGGTGCGGCAGCAACCTTCTCCGCACAAAAGTCCTACATTAGAGACGTCAGTTTAGACTGCATGTCTTGCAGTAGAGACCACTTAGGGTCTACAGGAGCAGGTGCGGCGACAGACGGTGTTACTGTCTGAAGCGGTACCGCTTTGCCTCTCTTAGGCGGTGAGCAGTCATCTGATGACGGCAGCGAGTCCGAACTGACCAAGTGGCTACAACCGGGCCGTTGGACTTGCGCTGAAGGGACCGACTTGCGTTTTAACGGTCGCGAGACCTTGGTCCAGGGTTTCTTGCGAGAAACACCTTCCGAAGACGAGGTATAAATGGGCTCTCTCGTCTTAGTTAGGTAGGAGCGATCTTGGGTAGATACGCCCGATTCCACGGAGGGAACGTCTGTTCGCTGATTAAAGCCTCTCGAACCCATTTGTCGTACGACATTGCTTCTCCCCTGGACTTGGGAGCTTGCAAGAGGTCCCGGACTAGGAGGACGACAGGCACGAACAGACGAACCCTCAAGCGCAACAATATCCACAACACTATCACTCGGCACTTTAGCACTTCCCACTGCACTTTTGCACTTAAGCTCCTTCACATCCGCCATGAGCTGATTACGGTCACTAGCAAGGGACTCAACTCTCTCACCCAGAGCCTGGATGGCACGCATCATATCAGCCATCGAAGGTTCCTGAGTGCCAGGAGGGGGGTTAGGAGCAACCACTACAGGGGAAGGAATATGTTGTGGGGCTTGAGGAGAGGATATATCAATAGAACGAGAAGAACTTCTCCTAACTCTATCTCTCTCTAGCCTACGTGTATACTTTTGAAATTCGATAAAATCGAATTACGAAAGCCCAACGCACTCTTCACACCGATCTTCCAATTGACAGGTTTTATCCCGACAATTGGAACAAACAGTGTGAGGGTCGATAGAAGCCTTCGGAAGACGCCTTGAACAGTCCCTAGCATTGCACTTCCTAAATTTGGGGACTTGAGAAGGGTCAGCCATTTTGAATTGGTCAAAGGGAAATTCAAAAAACTATCAAAAAGTCATCAACAAAGAATCCGTTATCAAAAAGAGTTCAAGGATTTGTGTGAAGAGAAATCCTGCACAGCGAAAGCTCAAAACTAGAATCAAGTACTTCACCAATTAGATGTGAAAAAACTCCAGTTTAGCAACAGCGAGTAAGTACGTCTTGTCGACACCTCGACAGAGAGAAAATTGAGTCTTTGTTTACACTGAGAACTGGGTATCTGGTCGACAGATGGCGCTGTTGGGCACACCCGCAACCTGTGTAGCGATCGCTGGCGAGTTTTTACCGTAGAGTTGTCTGTCGAGCAACAGAGTTGCAGCTATATAATCACCGGCTAAGTTAAATATTGAAAAAAAAACAATAAACAAAAGACGTGCATACCAAGAGACAGAAGGATATTATTTCAGAAAATTAGAAAGTGGAAGAAAAATCTTGCAAAAGAAAAAAATGTGTGGAAAATGAGAGAAATAAAATGTAAGATAGAAAATGCAGAACAAAAGATTACACAGTCGAAAGAAAATGAAAAAAGGGACTTAGAAGAAAGGACACTTCAAAATTTAAAAAGAAACCCCAAAGTACTTTACTCCTATGCAAAAAAGATGAATAAAAGGAGAATAGAAATAGGCCCTCTAAGAATTGAAGGACGGCTAACGAATGAAAAAAAGGAAATATGCAACATATTAGCAGAAAAAATATAAGAGTGAGTTCACGCCAAGAATTGCGAATGAGAATAATGAAACAGAAATGAGAGAAGAAAATGTCGAATATCTAACGGATATAGATATTAATGAAGCAGATATTGTCACGGCTATAAACGAAATTAAAAATGGATCGGCAGCCGGACCAGATGGAGTTCCAGCGATTTTGTTAAAAAAAACTGCAAACACTATCGCGAAGCCGCTTGCAATACTGCTAAGACAGAGTATAGATATGAGCGAGATGTATGTTAAACATAAATTAGCTTATATAACCCCTATCTTCAAAAGTGGATCAAGACTAGAGGCAAGCAATTATAGACCTGTTAGTCTAACATCACATATTATGAAAGTGTATGAGAGGGTAATAAAAAAGAAAATAATGAACCATTTGGTCAAAAATAATTTGTTTAATATGGGTCAACACGGTTTCGTACCTGGAAAAAGTACACAGACCCAACTGATAGCACACTATGAAAACATATACAATAATATGATAAATGAAAAAGACACAAATGTGATCTATCTAGATTTTGCAAAAGCCTTTGACAAGGTAGACCATAACATATTGGAGAAAAAAATGAGAAAGCATAATATTGTGGGAAAGATAGGAAAATGGGTAAAAGAATTCCTGCAAAACAGAAAACAGATAGTGGTTGCAAATGACGAGAAATCAGATGAAGCCCAGGTAATATCTGGTGTGCCCCAAAGTACGGTATTAGCTGCACTGCTATTTGTTATTATGATCTCAGACATAGACTGTGATGTTGAAAACTCCGTAGTGAGAAGTTTCGCCGATGACACAAGAATAAGTAGAGAAATTACTTGTGATGAAGATAGGAACTCACTACAAAGAGATCTAAACAAAATATATGAATGGGCGGAGATAAATAGGATGGTATTTAACTCCGATAAATTCGAATCAATAAATTATGGAAACAGAGAAGGAATGGTGTATGCATACAAGGGACCTAATAATGAGACAATCACAAACAAGGAAGCAATTAAAGACCTTGGTGTAATTTTAAATAGGAATATGTTATGCAACGACCAAATAGCAACACTGTTGGCTAAATGTAAAGCAAAAATGGGAATGTTATTCAGACACTTTAAAACAAGAAAAGCTGAACACATGATAATGCTTTACAAAACTTATGTGCGTAGTACACTCGAGTACTGCAATGTGATATGGTACCCACACTACCAAAAGGATATTGCGCAAATAGAGAGTGTACAAAGGTAGTATACTGCTAGAATAGAAGAAGTTAAAGACCTTGACTACTGGGAAAGACTGCAATTTTTAAAACTATACAGTCTAGAAAGGAGAAGAGAACGCTACATGATAATACAAGCATGGAAGCAAATAGAAGGAATTGCTGAAAACATCATGGAGCTTAAAATATCAGAAAGAGCAAGCAGAGGTAGATTAATAGTGCCAAAAAGCATTCCAGGTAAACTAAGAAAGGCGCACAGGACATTAATCCACTACGCACCAGCATCGATAATGCAGCGACTATTTAATGTGCTGCCAGCTCATCTAAGAAACATATCAGGAATGAGCGTAGATGTGTTTAAGAATCAGCTCGATAAATACCTAAGATGCATCCCAGACCATCCAAGACTGGAAGATGCAAAATACACCGGAAGATGCATTAGCAACTCTCTGGTGGATATACGAGGTGCCTCACACTGAGGGACCTGGGGGAACCCAAACAAAAAATAAGGCAATAAGGTAAGGCAATAAGGCAAGGTCGCGTCCATAATACTTTTAATGGGTCTATTTTGCTTAAACGCTACAGAAGTTGCTATCGCTCTAACTTCATGAGCCTTGACTTTAAGTAAATTATGATCCTTCTCACTTAATTGAGAGTGTGCCTCCCGAATCAAAAGTCTAATAAAATAAGACCACGCATTCTTAGACATAGGCAAAGAGGGCTTTTTAACGGAGCACCATAAAGCCTCTGAACAACCTCGTCGCGGTTTAGTTCTGGATAAACAAAAATTAAGAGCTCTAACGGGGCACAACACTCTTTCAACTTCATTCCCCACAATCTCAGAAAGACTGGGGATTTCAAATGATTTAGGCCAAGGACGGGACGGAAGTTCATTCTTGGCCAAAAAAACCAAGTTGAAGAGCGCATACTGCTTTATTAGCGGAGAAACCGATGTTCTTGCTAAAAGCATGTATCTCACTAACCCTTTTAGCCGAAGCCAAGCTCACCAAAAAAAAGTGTCTTGAGGGTAAGATCCTTCAGGGAGGCTGAATTTAATGGTTCAAACCTGTCTGACATAAGGAACTGTAGGACCACGTCCAAGTTCCAAGCAGTAGTTGAAATATGACGCTCCTTGGAAGTCTCGAAAGACTTAAGCAGGTCTTGGAGATCTTTGTTATTAGAAAGATCCAAACCCTTATGCCTGAACACAGAAGCTAACATGCTTCTGTAGCCTTTAATGGTAGATGCAGAGGGAGCGACCGTTTCTTAGATAAGGCAGAAAATTCACAATCTGCGCTACAGAGGCACTTGGAAGAGGAAATAGAGGAGGACTTGCACCAGTCTCTAAATACCTCCCATTTCGACTGATAGATCCTGATGGTAGAGGATCTTCTAGCTCTCGCGATCGCTCTAGCTGCCTCCTTCGAAAACCCTCGATCTCAAGAGAGTCTTTCGATAGTCTGAAGGCAGTTAGACGAAGCGTGGGGAGGCTTTGATAAAATCTCTTTACGTGAGGCTGTCGCAAGAGATCCATCCGTAACGGCAGACTTCTTGGAACGTCTACCAGCCATAGAAGTACGTACCTCTGTGAACCACTCTCTCGCGGGCCAGAGTGGAGCAACCAATGTCAACCTGGTCCCTTCGTGAGAGGTGAACTTCTGCAGCACCTTGTTTAGGATCTTGAAAGGTGGAAAGGCATAAACGTCCAGGTGAGACCAGTCCAGCAGGAAAGCGTCTATGTGGGCTGCCTCTGAATCTGGAACTGGAAAGCAGTAAGTCGAGAGCCTCTTTGTCAGAGAAGTCGCAAAAAGATCTATGGTGGGTTGACCCCATGTCATCCATAGCTTTTCGCACACAGTCTTATGCAACGTCCACTCCATGGAGATGACTTGTCCTCTTCTGCTGAGGCAGTCCGCCAAGACATTCATTTTTCCTTGCACAAATCTCGCCAAAGGAGAGATGTTACTTGCCTTAAATGGGGTTCCTTCTGATCCGTGGATCAAAGACCCGAGCATTCCAGACTGTCCAGTGGAGCTCCCTAACCCAAATCTGATGCATCTGAATACAACACATGGTTTGGGTTCTTGATCGCAAGAGAAAGACCTTCTCGAAATCTGATGTTGCTGTCCCACCAAGTCAGACATGTCTAGACTGAGTTGGAGATTGGGAAAGAGATACTCTCTAAGCCCTTCTCCTTGTTCCAATGGTTTAGGTGAAATTGGAGAGGGCATAGGTTGAGTCTCCCCAGAGAGATAAACTACTCCAGCAATGAAAGAGTTCCCCCGAGGCTAGTTCAAACTCTTACAGAGCAACTGTTTTTCTCTTGCAAGTGAAGGACTTTTAACAGAGCTTGTTCCATTCTTGTGGGAGACGAAAAGGCCTGAAAAATCAGACACTGTATCTCCATTCCCAAATAAAGAATAGTCTGGGATGGGGTACTGTAAGTTACGACTTCTCTACGTTCACTATGAGACCTAGCTCCTTGGTTAGGTCTAATGTCCATTAGAGGCTCTCCAGACAGCGATATAATGACGACGCCCTGATTAGCCAGTCGTCAAAATAAAGGGAGGCTCTGAATCCTCAAAAAATGTAGAAAGCTTGCTACATTTTCCAAGGGCCTTGTAAAAACCAAAGGAGCAGGAATGAGGCCGAAGTACAGTGCTCGACATTGGTACATTACTTTCCCGTCCACAAACCTCAGATGTTGTAGAAAGTTTGGATGAATCGGGATGTGGAAGTATGCATCCTGAAGGTCGAGAGAGACCATCCAGTCGCCTTCCCTTACTTCTGTCAAGACAGATTTGGTAGTCTTCATCGTGAAATTTGTCTTGACAATGAACACATTGAGCGCACTTACATCTTAAGTACTCCTGCAGTAAACGTGGCTGCCAGATCATTGGAGCCATCCCTGATAGCCTTGTTCCTGCAGTAAATGTGGCTGCCAGATTATTGGAGCCATCCCTGATAGCCTTGTTCATGCATGACATAATTGTACAGCAATACATTGACAGCTGGAGAGACCTTCTTACTTAAGGCTCCCAGGGACCAATCCAACAAATAAAAACTTCAAACGCTCGAAAAACTCCTAACAGGAGATGGTCTAGCTCTGAAGCCGACCATAAAATCTTGGAGCGTCTCATGGCCAGGCGACGGGGAGAGTCTATGAGGCTTGAGAAGTCTCCCTGGGCAGAGGCAGGAACTCCCAAGCCGAGAACTTCTCCCGTGTCATACTAGATGCTCGCTCTAGAAGCCAGTTTAAAAGGAGGGAAGGCAAAGGCTGTCTCCCCCAAACTCCTCCTGGTGATCAACCAGTCGCCTAGCAAACGTAAAGCTCTCTTAGAAGAGCGAGAGAGCACTAGCTTAGAAAACGACGGCTTCGAAGTAGCTAGGCCTAGCGTAAACTCTTACGAAGGCGAACGAGGAGCAGCAGTTACAAAATGGTCCGGAAAAAGATCCTTAAAAATCAGCATGATTTATTTAAAGTCCATAGAGGGCTGAGCAGCTTTAGGCTCCTCTCCGTCTGACAAAGTCCCCAAAGGAATATCAGTTGGAGGAGGAACAGCAACTTCCTCATCTGAAGGAACCTCGTCCGACAATTGCCGAGTCTCATGAAAAGGAGAGACCTGCCGCGGCTGCAACGCTTGACAGGCAATGTCAACAAGCAAAGGAGCAGCAGTAGCAGTAGAGGAAGCGACGTCACGCCGCTGCTGAAAGGACTGAAATCCTTGTGACTGACCAACAACAACAACTGAAGTTGATTGACGCTCGACGTCACGTCGGAACTGCCTTGACTGCATAGACTGAGCAGGCAAAACAACCTTCGACTGCGGTGATTGACGCTCAACGTCAAGTCGAGGCAACTGAGCCGGTCGGCGAACGTCAGGTCGGGGCTGCGGCAGCAGCGGCTGAACGTCAACACGAGACTGCGGCAGCGGCTGAACGTCAACACGAGACTGCGGCAGCGGCTGAACGTCAACACGAGACTGCGGCAGCGGCTGAAAGTCAACACGAGACTGCAGCGAGGGAGGATCCATGTCACGTGACTGACATGAAAAACTACTGACATCACGTTTCAAAGTACAAGAAACGTCAGCACTAACGTCAAACGGACGAGTAAATGCTCGTTTGGGCGGCTGACGGCCAGAGTCTCGTTTAGCGTAACGGCGACTCGAAAGCGAAGGTTCATCGTGAACCTGCTCAACGTCATACTTCTCCATAAGGGAGGCAAGCTTAGTCTGCATGTCCTGCAGGACAACCCATTTAGGATCAACGGGAGTCGGAACGGGCCGAGACGACGGTAACGTCTGTGTTGGCAAAACATTGCCTTTACCGCGACCCTCGGACCCCGTGTTACGCTTGCGTTTAATAGGCGAACAGTCTTCCGACGACTGCAAAGGGTCAGAGCTGTCCCAATGGCTACAGCCAGGACGCTGGACCTGTCCTGAAGGGACTGACTTTCGCTTCAAGGGTCTAGAAACCTTGCGCCAAGGTTTCTTTTGCGAAAAGTCTTCGGATGACGAGGAGAACAGTCTCGCCCGTCTTATGGTAAGGGGGATCTTGACGAGAAACGTCCGATACCAAAGAGGGAACGTCTGTACGTTGGTTAAAGCCTCTCGTCCCCTTACGTCCTACGACATTACTTCTTCCTGGTGCAGGGGAACCTGAAAGAGGTCTCGAACTAGGGGAGCGACAAGCACGAACAAACGAACCCTCCGCAACACAGAACATGTTTTTTGCACTTACTTCACCGATATCGTAATTTTCAATAATTTCACATTAGGCATGAATAAAACTGATTTCTACCTGAAGCACGCAATTCTCCCTTACATCAAAAGGTTATAATTGCGAAATGAGTCTTTTAATGTAAGCACATTAGTAAAAAATGAAACACACATGCAAAAATCAATAAACATATACATATATATCGAATAAAACGGAAATATGATCTTTTAATTATAAAATAAATTTTTGAATATACTTACCCTGAATATATAATAGCTGCAACTCTGCGGCTCGACAGAAAACACACTCAAAAACTCGCGAGCGATCGCTATGAAGGTTGCGGGTGTGCCCACCAGCGCCACTATCTGCCAGATACCACTCTTGCATGTAAACAAACCCTTCAATTCTTCTCGTCCCGCTGCGTCTCTATTGGGGAGGAAGGGAGGGCCTTTAATTTATATATTCACCGGGTAAGTATATTCAAAAATTTATTTTATAATTAAAATATCATTTTTAAATATTTAACTTAGCCGGTGAATATATAATAGCTGATTCACACCCAAGGCGGTGGGTAGAGACCAGAGTTAATTAAGTTTACAGCGTATAAGCTAAGAGTTTTTGACAGTTATCAATATAACAAAACCAAAATATATAGGTACCTGTTAAGGAAGTTGACTTAGACGATTACTCTGCCTTATAAGTCTGTCTTCCTCACGAAGCCCAGCGATCCTCTTAGGATGCTGAAAGACTCCCAGGAGCTGAAGTATTAAGGGCTGCAACCCATACAACAGGACCTCATCAAACCCTTAATCTGGGCGCTCTCAAGAAATGACTTTGACCACCCGCCAAATCAATCAGGATGCGAAAGGCTTCTTAGCCTTCCGTACAACCCAAAAAAACAATATTAAAAACATTTCAAGAGACAGATTAAAAAGGATGTTGGAATTAGGGTAATGTAGTGGTAGAACCCTCACCCACTACTGCACTCGCTGCAACGAATGGACCCAGTGTGTAGCAGTCCTCGTAAAGAGTCTGGACATCTTTTAAGTAAAATGACGCGAACACTGACTTGCTTCTCCAAAAAGTCGCGTCCATAATACTTTGCAGAGATTTATTTTGCTTGAAGGCCACGGAGGTTGCTATATCTCTAATTTCGTGCGTCTTAACCTTAAGCAAACATCGGTCTTTCTCATTCAAGTGAGAATGAGCTTCTCGTATTAAAAAAATCTGATAAAATATGACAAAGCATTCTTTGACATAGGCAATGAAGGTTTCTTAACTGAGCACCATAAGGCCTCAGATTTACCTCGTAATGACTTAGTACGAGCTAAATCGAACTTAAGAGCTCTAACAGGACATAATACTCTTTCCAGTTCGTTGCCTACGATCTCTGATAAGCAAGGAATATCAAAAGATTTAGGCCAAGGACGAGAAGGCAGTTCATTTTTGGCCAGGAAACCAAGTTGAAGTGAACAAGTGGCTTTTTTCTGTAGAAAAGCCGATGTTCTTACTGAAGGCATGCAGTTCACTGACCCTTTTAGCCGAAGCCAAGCACACTAGGAAAAGTGTCTTGAGTGTGAGATCCTTCAGTGAGGCTGAATGTAATGGCTCAAACCTGTCTGACATGAGGAACCTTAGGACCACATCTAAGTTCCATCCAGGAGTTGCCAAACGACGTTCCTTAGAGGTCTCGAAAGACTTAAGGAGATCTTGGAGATCTTTATTGTTGGAAAGATCTAAGCCTCTATGTCGAAAGACCGAAGCCAACATGCTCCTGTAGCCCTTAATCGTGGGAGCTGAAAGGGAGTGAACCTTTCTCAGATGTAAAAGAAAATCTGCGATTTGGGCTACAGAGGTACTGGACGAGGACACAGATGCTGACTTGCACCAGTCTCGAAAGACTTCCCACTTCGATTGGTATACTCTAATGGTAGAAGCTCTCCTAGCTCTTGCAATCGCACTGGCTGCCTCCTTCGAAAAGTCTCTAGCTCTTGAGAGTCTTTTGATAGTCTGAAGGAAGTCAGACGAAGAGCGGGGAGGCTTTGATGGACATTCTTTACGTGGGGCTGACGTAACAGATCTACCGTTAGAGGAAGACTTCTTGGAAAGTCTACCAGCCATTGAAGTACCTCGGTGCACCACTCTCGCGGGCCAGAGGGTAGCAACCAACGTCAACCTTGTCCCTTCGTGAGAGGCAAACATCTGCAGTACCTTGTTGACTATCTTGAATGGTGGGAATGCATATAAGTCCAGAAAAGACCAATCCAGTAGAAACGCGTCTATGTAGATTGCTTCTGTATCTAGGACTGGAGAGCAATAGATTGGTAACCTTTTGATCAACGAGGAGGCAAAGAGGTCTATGGTGGGTTGACCCCAAGTAGCCCAAAGACTCTTGCCCACGTCCTTGTGGAGGGTCCATTCCGTGGGTATCACCTGACCCCTCCGACTGAGACAGTCTGCCAAGACGTTCAAGTCCCCCTGGATGAATCTTGTCAACAGGGAGATGCCTCGAATTCTTGACCATAAGAGAAGGTCCCTTGCGATCTCGAGCAGCGTGAAGGAGTGTGTGCCTCCTTGCTTGGAGATGTACGCCAAAGTTGTGGTGTTGTCTGAGTTGACCTCTACCACTTAGTTTCGAAGAAGCTTTCTAATATCATCAAGGCCAAGTGGACTGCTAATAGCTCCTTGCCGTTGATGTGCATGCTCTTCTGACTTGAGGTCCACAGACCCGAGCATTCCCGACCGTCCAGGGTCGCACCCCAACCCAAATCCGACGCGTCTGAGGACAACACGTGGTTTGAGTTCTTGACTGCTAGGGATAGTCCCTCTCTCAGACTGATATTGCTGTCCCACCATTTCAGGCATGCCTTTACTGGTTCGGAGACTGGGAATGATACCGTCTCTAATGTCTTGTCCTAGTTCCAGTGAGAGGCTAGATGGAACCGGAGAGGCAGAGGGTGTAGTCTCCCTAGTGAGACAAACTGCTCCAGGGATGAGAGAGTCCCTACGAGACTGTTCCAACTCCTGACTGAATAAACGTTTCGTTTCAGCATTAGTTGGACTTCGAGCAGGACTTGACTGCAAATCTCCATCCCCAAATATAGAATAATCTGGGATGGGATCAGTTGGGACTTTTAGGTTGACCAAAAGTCCCAACTCCCTGGCCAGACTCAACGTCCAATGTAGATCCTGCAGACAGCGAAGACTGGACGATGCTCTGAGAAGCCAGTCGTCCAAGTACAGGGAGGCTCGGATCCCCGATAGATGGAGGGATTTTGCCACATTCCTCATGAGCCTCGTAAACACGAGAGGCGCAGGACTGAGGCCAAAGCACAGGGCTCGAAACTGGTACCCCACATTCCTGTAAACAAACCTCAGAAACGGTTGGGAATCCGGGTGTATAGGAATGTGGAAGTATGCCTCCTGAAGGTCGAGAGAGACCATCCAGTCGCCTTCCATAAATGCTGTCAAGACAGCCTGGTAGACTTCATCGTGAAGTTTGTCTTGACAATGAACACATTGAGCGCACTTGCCTCTTACGTACTCCTGCAGTGAACATGGCTGCCAAATCATTGGAGCCATCCCTGAGGGACTTGTTCCTGCAGAGAACGTGGCTGTCAGATCATTGGAGCCATCCCTGAAAGCCTTGTTTATGCATGACATAATTGTACAGCAAAACTTCAAAGGCTCGAAAATAGCTCTGAAGTCGACCTGTAAAATCTTGGAGCGTCTCATGGCCAGGCATCAGGGAGAGTCTATGAGGTTTGAGAAGTCTATCTGGGCAGAGGCAGGAACTCCCAAGCCGAGAACTTCTCCTGTGTCATACCAGACTCTCGCTCTATAAGCCAGCTTAAAAGAAGGGAAAGCAAAGGCTGTCTCCCCCAAACTCCTCCTGGTGATAAACCAGTCGCCTAGCAAACGTAAAGCTCTCTTAGAAGAGCGAGAGAGCACTAGCTTATAAAACAACGGCTTCGAAGTAGCTAGGCCTAGTGTAAGCTCTGACGTTTAGGCGAACGAGGAGCAGCAGTTATAAAAAGATCCGGACAAAGATCCTTAAAAATCAGCATGATTTATTTAAAGTCCATAGAGGGCTAAGCAGCTTTAGACTCCTCTCCGTCTGACAGAGTCCTCAAGGGAATATCAGTAGGAGGGGGAACAGCTACTTCCTCATCTGAAGGAACCTTGTCCGACAATAGCCGAGTCTCAAGCAAGGGAGAGACCTACCGTGGTGGCAATGCTTTACAAGCAGAGTCCACACGCACTGGTGCATTAGTAGCGGACCAGGACGCAACGTCATGTAACTGCTTGACAGTCTGTGAACTGTCAACAACAACAGGTGCGTGAGGACGCACAGCGTCCGCTCGAGACTGCTTTGACCGCCTAGACTGAGCAGTCAAAACAACTCTAGAATGCGGAGGTTGACGCTCAGCGTCAAAACAAGTCAACTCCAATTGTTGGCGAACGTCCTGAACGTCAACAGGAGCATCAGCAAGTGGCCTAATCGTCCAAATGTGGCTGAAAATCCACACGAGACCGCATCGAGTCTGGTTCTAAACAACCTGACTGACGTGACTTGGCTACGCCAACGTCAACAGGACGCACAAAGGAACGTTAGGGTGGCTGAAGGCCAGGATCTCGATGAGATAAACGGCTAGGCTCAACGGACTTATCGGCAGAATAGTCTTCCATAAGGGAGGCAAGCTTATTCTGCATGTCTTGCCGTACAACCCATTTAGGATCAACGGGAATGGTTGCGGTAAGAGACGAGGGTAACGTCTGTGACTGCAAAACCTTGCCTACAAAAAGACTCTCGGAGTCTGTGTTACGCTTTTGTTTAGGCGGCGAGCAGTCTTCCGATGACTGCATAGGGTCAGAGCTGTCCTAATAGTTAAAACCAGGACGCTGGACCTGTCCTGAAAGGACTGACTTTCGCTTAAAGGGCCTCGAAACCTTGTTCCACGGTTTCTTATGCGAAAAGCCTTCGGATGACGAGGAGAAAATCGTCTCTCTCGCCTTATGGTAGGGGTGATCTTGGTAAGATACACCTGATACCATAGAGGGAACGTCTGTTCGCTGATCAAGGCCTCTCGAACCCATAAGTCGTACGACATTACTTCTCCCCTGGGCTTGGGAGCTTGCAAGAGGTCCCGGACTAGGCGAACGACAGGCACGAACAGACGAACCCTCGGTCGCAACACTGATAACACTTTGCGCAATATCACTTTATCACTGCGATTTTCTGTTTTGCACTTATTTCACTGAAATCGAATTTTTTAACAATTCACATTAGGTATGAATAAAACTGATTTCTACCTGAAGCACGCAATTCTACCCTCATCAAAAGGTTGTAATTGCGAAATCAGTCGTATAATGTAAGCACATTAATACCAGCAAAAAACAGTAAACATATTTTAAGATAAAAAAATCAGTGGCTGGGGAAGAGACTAAACACTAGTTCATTCAAAACTACGTTTTCAATCTCTCACTGTACAGTGCCTTGGGACGAGAATAAAAACTAAAAACGTTTTATCCTTTCTCCCCGTACAGAGACTAGGGACGAGAGTAACTCGAGAACAACGTTACTCGCTTGGGACGAGATAAAGATCGGAACGTTCTCTCTCCTCTCTCTCTCTCCGTCTCTATCTATCTCTCTCTCTCTCTCTTGATTTCGCACCGAAGAGAAGAGCCCACTTACCTTTCGTCAATAAACGGGTTATTTGACCAAAGGAAAAAAACAAAGGTTTTTCAATTAAAAGTTCCTTTAAAATAGTCTTTAAAACATTTAAGCTTTGAAAGAAAAAAGAACAAAACATCAGAATCGATTTACTCTTTCTGCAAAGTGAAACCGTGATACTCTCTCTCTCTATCGTAACGATAGAGCGCAAACTGCGAAGCATAAATAAACTAAACGTTAGTTCATCTTTGAAACAGTACGAAGACTATTCAAAGAAAAAAACTATCATAAAATATTTACTAAAAATATTTAATTTAATAAGTTTTAAATCATTAGCTCTGTAAAAGTTATTTACGATTGAAAAGGGCTCAACGTTGTTTAACTTCGGTTTCCAAGTTAGGACCGCCTACTCTCAGGAAAGGTCGCATATAAACAAATCATTAAAATTTATTTTGATGTTTATTATAAATGGAAAGCTAATCGAAGAGGCCTAATAAAGGCGGTTGAGATATAAAATATATAGAGGAAAATCTATAATTAATTTATAACGTGATAAGATAATTGCTAAAAGCCTAAAACACACTTCCGTCTAAGGGAAGGGTCGGCCATTTAAAAGTCAAAGAAAGTCCATACTCTCTCTCTTGTCATCAAAAATTAAATCTATCCAAAAACGAGTTCAAGATTTAAGATGAAGATAAAACACCTGCACTGCGAAAGCTCAAACCAAAATGAAGTACTTCACCAAATATGTTGAGAAAACTCCAGGTTCTACAGCGAGTATTGATACGTCTTGTCGTCAACGTCGACAGAGAAGAATTGAAGGGTTTGTTTACATGCAAGAGTGGTATCTGGCAGATAGTGGCGCTGGTGGGCACACCCGCAACCTTCATAGCGATCGCTCGCGAGTTTTTGAGCGTGTTTTCTGTCGAGCCGCAGAGTTGCAGCTATTATATATTCACCGGCTAAGTTAAATATTTAAAAATATAAAGTTAAAAAGGATTAGTGACTGGGGAGGAGACTAAACACTAGTTCACTAAAGACTACGTTTTCAATCTCTCACCGTACAGTGCCTTGGGACGAGAATAAAAACTAAAAACGTTTTATCCTCTCTCCCCGTACGGAGACTTGGGACGAGAGTAAAAAACTGAATCGAGAACAACGTTACTCGCTCCCAAACTCCTTGTACAGAGACTTGGGACGAGAATAAAGATCGGATCGTCCTCTCTTTCTCTCTCTCTCTCTTGTCACGCACAAGAGAATTGCCCACTCACCCTTCGTCAATAAACAGGTTATTTGACCAAAGGAAAAAACTGAAAGGACTAAGAAATTGAAAATTAACAAGTTCCTTTAAATTAGTATCTAAAACACTTCAGTTTGAAAGAAGAATGAACAAAACGTCAAAATCGATTTACTCTTTCTGCAAAGTGAAACCGTGATTCTCTCTTTCTCTATCGTAACGATAGAGCGCAAACTGCGTAGCATAAATAAACCAAACGTTAGTTCATCTTTGAAAAAAACAGCACGGAGACTATTCAAAGAATATATTTCTTAAAATATTTTCTAAAAAATATTCATTTCATAACTCTTACAGAGCAATTTATTTAAACTTAACAAAAATAAAAGTTGAATGGGCTCAACGTTGTTTAACTTCGTTTTCCAAGTTAGGACCGCCTACAAGGAATAGGTAAAGGCCGCATATATACAAAACATAAAATTTATCTTATGTTTAGTATAAATGGAAAGCTAATCGAAGAGGCCTAATAAAGGCGGGTGAGATATAAACGGATTTTGAGCGAAGCGAAAAATCTATTTTTGGGTAAGATAGCCATGTCGTCCTGATGGAAGTTCCTTAAAGGCAGCTTCCTAGGGTATATTACAACTACAGCGATATTCCCAGAGAATTTACCTTCAGGTACCCAGAATTCTAACTCCTGGAGCGAGTATCCCTAAAAAAGACCTTAGGGATATCGTAAATATCAGTGGACGTATTCTTGACACGCCTCATAGCAATCTATACCCCGAATAGAGTTAACACTTCGTAGGGGTAAAATGGCAAGAAAACGAAAACGATAAGAAAGGGGGGAGCCGTTCATAAGGCATCCCTCCTCCCCGTTTCGAAAGCGTGCCCTGCGCCGCTCACGGCGCCATCTGTATTCCTTGTAGCGATACACGAGGTGCTACAGATACTGTATGTAGGGAGGGGTCCTACTATCCTTTTCACTCATATTTATTTTGAAAAGGAGCAGGGCGGGTCCATCAGGACGACATGGCTATCTTACCCAAAAATAGATTTTTCGCTTCGCTCAAAATCCGTTTTTTGGGCTCAAGCCATGTCGTCCTGATGGAAGTATACCAGAGCATTACTGTATCTGTGGATTCTCAATACGTGCCGTACTCCTCAAGAATGTTTCTTAGTCAACTCGACTGACAGACCTAAGATGTTACCGTTATACATCTTTTCACTAATCATAAGCCATGAGAGTGCTTCCTGCCCCCTACAGGGAGGAGTCCTACTAGACTCTAGAAACGAACGAAGAGTACATATACCTATGTATGAATCACTCTCTAGCCAGTACCATATAGTGGTCTCACTCTATATGAAGCGAAGTCTTACGGGACTACCGTATCCAAAAGAAAAAGTCCCGACCAGCACCCTGGTCGAAGTAAAAATAGACAAAAGGTTATATCTGCGTAGGATTAAACTTGCTACTACCACCGTCCTCAGAAAGGGGTGGAGTCCTTATTGCTAAGGAAAGTATAAACCAGTATAATCCAGGCTTTGCATTAAGGAATAGGCTATTATAGATATCCCCGATTAATATACATAGGCTAAATGCTCAAAAAACAATATGAAATCAAAAAATATAGGTGAAGGAGACGCAAGGTTCCCGAGAACAAGTTTATTGAGAAACAATAAATAGATATGGTCACCATAAATATGTACATATGCTAGGTGGATGACCAACAATTTTCACAAGTACTGTAGTGCATGGATGAATGATTATCTGAAAGAAAACATATGTGTCACTTACACATACCCCGGTATCAAACTTAACGTCCATGTTACTACTTTGCTGACAATAGCGTTGGCAAACGCTTGGCACCCTGTCTGTACTTATGTTACCATCACCATCACGTTGGAACAGTCACTGTGGGCTCTGAGAGCCTACACTACCAGTTATATCAACATATATAACTAACTATTCACCCAAGAATCCAAGTCCCAAATGATTCCGCTGTTCCTCGCAGAGTTAAACAGCAGGGTTAACGACGCAACCAACTGCTACCACAGACCTCTTTAGCTGCTCCACTTGCTTAGCATAGTGGCGAAAGAATACCCTGGAAGACTTCCAGCCAGTGTATGAACGAAGGTGTTCAAAATCCATAAAATTAAAGAAGTTTAAAGATGAAGCAACTTTCCTCGGATCATGACCTGCGGGTGAACTGTCAGGATCCGCTCTGCGAATAAAATATGTAATTTTCGCCCTAAGTTGATTTAAAGATAAATTCGAGCCCGATGTTTCTCCTCTGAATAGTTGGCCCCCATGGAAGTCTGAAGTTCTACGAAGATAGACCTTAAGGCATTCTACGGGACATAGAGATGCATCTTCTTTCAGAGGGCAGATTCTCCAGGGACCCCACCTGTTGGTGGGCAACTCGTTCTTAGCGAGAAACGTAGGGTCCGGAAACAGGTTCAGTTCTCTCCCATCCAGGAACTGAACTCGGCCCTCCTCTCTCGAGAGGGCCACAATCTCACTAACTCTGGCCCCAGAAGCAAGGGCAAAAAGGAAGATCACTTTTTGAGTCAGGTCCTTCAACGCACATTCCTCATTATCTAGTAATGAGGCAAAATGAAGGACTTTGTCTAATGACCATGAAATAGGCTTTGGAGGAGCTGATGGTCTAAGCCTAGCACAGGCCTTTGGGATCTTATTAAACATTTCGTTAGCGAGGTCTACCTGGAAGGCATATAGAATGGGTCTTGTTAGAGCTGACTTACATGTAGAAATTGTGTTCGCCGCCAGCCCCTGTCCGTGGAGGTGAATGAAGAAGGATAGGCAGAACTCCGTAGAGATCTCGTGCGGGTTCTTATCTTTGACAAAGGCTACCCATTTCTTCCATGCAGATTCGTACTGCCTCCTAGTAGACTTACACTTGTATTCTTCCAGGAAGTCGATACTATCTTTCGAGATTCCGAACCGTTTCTTCACCGCTAGGGAGAGAAAATCATGAGCTGCAGGGTTCGGGTCTTCTGTAATGAAGCGAAGACAGTCGACTTCTGGACTTGCTGGGACAGAACTGGGTCCGGGAGCGGTAGGAACTTCAGTCGTAGTTCCAGAGCCAGAGGGAACCATACACTGTTCGGCCACTTGTGGGCCACTATTGCTGCTACTCCCTTGAAGGATCTCAGTTTGTTGAGGACCCTCAACATCAGATTGTGAGGGGGAAACAGGTAGATCCTGGACCATCTGTTCCAATCGAGGGACATCGCATCTATTGCTTCTGCCGCGGGGTCCACATATGGGGACACATATTTCGGCAGCTTCTTGTTGTCCTTCGTCGCGAAGAGGTCTATCTGCAGTTCTGGGACTTGACTCAAGATGAAAGAGAATGATCCTGCGTCTAGGGACCATTCTGTCTCTATCGGTGTTACCCTGGATAGAGCGTCCGCGGTCACATTCCGGACTCCTTGAAGGTGAACTGCTGACAGGTGCCACTTCTTCTTCTCCGCCAGTCGGAATATGGCTAACATCACCTGGTTGAGAGGTGGGGATCTCGATCCCCGCCGATTCAGACATTTCACAACCACCTCGCTGTCCAGTACCAACCTTACGTGGATCGAGTGACGTGGGGATACTTTCTTCAGGGTCAGAAGTACTGCCATAGCTTCTAGAAAGTTTATGTGAAAGGTCCCAAATAGCTTGGACCAGATTCCTTGCACTTTTTTCCGATGGGAGTGACCCCCCCACCCTACCTTTGAGGCGTCTGTGTGGATTGTCACTGACGGGGGGGGTGGCTGAAGAGGTAGAGACCTCTTTAGACGACTGGCTTGAGACCACGGTCTGAGAAGAGAACGTAGCCGAAGTGGGACCGGTCTCTTTACGTCCCTTCGCTCTTTCGATGCAAAGGTTCTCCATACTCCCGCTGCATCTTTTAGCTGTGCTCTTAGCACAGGGTCTGTTACTGATGCAAACTGAAGAGAGCCCAAAACCCTCTCTTGTTCGCGTCTTGATATCCTCTCGGAACCTAGAAGTCTCCTGACAGACCCTGCTATTTCCTTCCTCTTTGACATCGGGATGGAAAGACGGTGTGACACTAAATCCCAGTGAATTCCCAACCACTGGAACCTCTGAGCTGGAGAAAGACGAGACTTCTTTCTGTTGATCATGAAGCCTAGATATTCCAGGAACTGAATCACTTGTAGGGAAGCTTGCAAGCATTCTGCTCTGGATGCTGCCCACACCAACCAATCGTCCAGGTAGGCTACTACCTGGAACCCTTTTAGGCGTAACTGTTTGAGAGCTGCGCTCGCAAGCTTCGTAAAGATCCTTGGGGCTATGTTTAGTCCGAAGGGCATCGCCCTGAAAGCGTAAAGTTTTTGTTGTAGCTTGAATCCTAGGTAGGGGGAGAGACGACGACTTATTGGAACGTGCCAATATGCGTCTGACAAGTCGATGGAGACGGTATATGCCCTCTTGGGCAGTAAGGCCCTTATGTGTTGTAACGTTAGCATTTTGAACTTGTGGTTCACTATGAACTTGTTGAGTGGTGACAAGTCCAGAATGACTCTGAGTTTCCCCGAGTCTTTCTTGGGAACACAAAACAGCCTCCCTTGGAACTTGATGGACTTTACCCTCCTGATCACCTTTTTCTCCAACAGATCTTGGATGTACTCCTCCAAAACGGGGGTGGAGTGTTGGGAAAAATTGAGGGCACAGGGGCGGAGTACTGTACCAACTCCAACCCAGTCCATTTTTGAGAAGGCTGTGGGCCCAGGGATCGAAGGTCCAGCGATCCCGGAAATACTGAAGTCTCCCACCTACCGGCGACACTTCACTTTGACTGTCCAGCAGTCTTGCCTCCCTGGCCGCGACCACCTCTGAATCCTCGTCCCCTAGAGGGGCGTCTTGATGACCCTCTAGCTGCTCCTCTGGGTCTTGCACGAAACGTGGTCGACTGTCCCTCGAACACGGGATTGAATGCAGGGGAAGCTGATGACATTGCTTGGGGAACCCATTGGAAGGTGGTCGGGGTCTGGGCTACCAGTTGTGGAACCGGAGGCAAAGCTGGCTGTTGCTGCTGTGGTCTTTGCTGTTTGAAGGACTTGGCTGGACGGGAGGAAAACCTTGACTTCTTCGCCTTTCCTTTCGGCTGAGGGCCCTCATCCGGAGAAGACTTCCTCTTAAGGGACAGGCCCCACTTCAGGAGAAGATTGCGGTTCTCAGTGGCAGCCTTGTCCACGATCTCTTTGACCACGTCCTTGGGAAAGAGATCCTTACCCCAGATGTTAGATGAAATTAGCCTCTTGGGTTCGTGCCTCACTGTGGCCGAGGCAAACACAAACTCCCTACAGGCTCTCCTTGCTTTCACAAAGCAATAGAGGTCCTTGGTTACTGTGGCCAGATGGATTTTGGCCATAACCATGAACATCTCTGGCATCTTGGGGTCGCTAGCCATCGTCTCCATGTTGGTCTGGAGAGACATCGAGGCTGCCAGGCGCTCCTTTGTGTCCAATTCCCTCCGAAGAAGGAATTCCGACAACTTGGGAAGGTTTTCGCCGAACTGCTGTCCTGCAATGTCGGCGTCTAACTTCCCAACCGAGAAAGTAAGGTGCACCTCCTTCCAGTCCTTGTTATCCATTGGCAATGCCAGCGATAGAGGTTTACATTCCTCCAAAGACGGGCACGGCTTGCCAGCTTCAACTGCCTTGATGACGGCCGCAAACCCCTTTTGCATAAAGGGGAAGGCCCTAGCTGGGGAGGATACAAAGGAGGGGTGTTTCTTGCTCAAGGCGGCAACCTTCGAGTTTGAGAACCCCCTCTCCTTTAAAGCAGCTGTCAAGGTGGCTTGAGCCTTGGAGTGATCTAGGATAATCACTTCCTTTGGTTCCGTCTCCTCCTTCGAAGCCGGCTCCTTCTTCAAACGGACATAGCAGTCCGGGTAGGCCCCTCTACTGGGCCAGAATTCCACCTCCTCAAGGGGAACTGAACCCAGTTTCTCCGACATGACGATCTTCCCAATCGTCATCGGCATGTGCTCGGCATATCTCCACGGGTTGGCATCCGAGCACAGAGGAAGGTCCTTAACGTTGAGCTTCTTTGGAGGTCCACGTGATGCTGTGATCTTCTGCATCTGGAGCTCCAAAGTAGCGGCCTTCTGATTATTCTCCCTCTGCATCTGTTGGATCATACCAACGATGGAAGAGAGAGTCTGTCCAAGCTCTGCTGGAAGAGCGGACGAGGTAGAGGGGATAGGTTCAGGGACCTGAACCGGCACGTCTGATGAAACGGGAACCTCTTCCTCCACAGCAATAGGATCTCGATCTTGCTCCTCGCCCTCTGCGAGGAGATCCTGCTCCGCACGATCAGACAAGTCGGACATCTTGTCGTCCAACTGGATGTCCTGCAAGGCGTCAGCGACATCCTCCTCCACTGGGATCTGGATCAGAGGGATCTCCGGCCGAGGCTGGGGAACAACAGCATCAGGGGAAGCCTTGGGGAAAAGGTATGCCCTCATCTTCTCGTTAGGAAGATAAGGTCCAGTGGTGTTTTTCTGAAAACCCCTTACCCATACACGAAGCCTCTCCCTCGCTGCATCTCTTGACTCCGCCGACCTAGGGGATTCAAAAGCCTCTGATAGCAGGTTAGTACATACAGCACATACCTGCGGATCCCAGTAACGATGTTCATCATTGGAGGCTGCACAAGCTGCGTGCCTCCTACACGAGGTATGTCCGCAAAAGTTCTTACTGCGGACATTGCAGAAGACACTATCACACTTCGGATGCTCCTCCTGTAAAAGAAGAAAAATTTCCATGAATATCAAGTGAATTTTAATTCACATGTAACAAATGAGTATTCAACAAAAGAATAAGGGAAAGACACCTACTTGTGAAACCCACACAAACACCTGTGGAAGCCCACCGGCCAAGTCACATAGTTAGTCTTTACTAGAATAACCAGAGAACGTATTTCCAAAGGAAATTAGGTGTAGCTCACACCTAAGGTAAAATAATACCATTCTGGCCAGGAATAAAAGAATTATCTTTTATCCTTGTAAGGCGACACCAGGTGATTATACCAGTAACACAAGTAAGATAGAAAAGACAGTGTTGTAACCTACTACATCATGAACTCCTTTGGTTGAATATACCACCAAGAGAGGACTGATACAGTACCTGAGGGTGGTGTGCCAGCCGGCTATTGCCGCTCAGCACCCCCCCCCCCCCCTTGTTTTCGAAAGGTAGATCTCAAGTACACAACATCCGATCACCTTTATTGGGGAGAACTCCAGAACCCATGCCTGAACCGGCCGGCAGTGGTTGCCAGACCGTAGCCACCCGGTTTGCGCTGAGTTGCCGGCCATCATATTTAGTGGCCGGCTGACTGGGCAGTGTCGCGGGCCGGCCGGCAGCAGTAAACAAACCCTGCCGGCTAGCCCCCACACACTAGGCAGCACTCGGTTGCCGGCCCCACTTGTAGTGGCCGGCAGATGAGCAATAGACCGGCCGGCAAAGGTATACACCCAACGCCGACCGACAGCAAGAGAACTGGAGAACACCCCTCCCCACCGACGGCCGGCCTGTAGGCCGGCAGACGGCAAGGACAACACATACTAAGACAAAAGAGTGAGTGCCGGGTTAAGAGACTAAAAGTCTCTGAGCCCGGCACCCGAAAGAGTGCCGAAAGGAAGGGGAAGACACTAAGTCAAGCTTCCTAACCGCTGCCTACTGAATTTTCAGACGGCAGCGATAGAGGGACCAAGAAAGGACCGGGCAGCACTCACAGTAATGGTCTCTGCCGGTCGGCACACTTTGCCGGCCGACAGGAGACCACGTCAGTTCCTCATCCCAACCTAGGCTAGGCAAGGATGCAGACGACTGACACAATGAACGGAAAAAGAGAAGGGAAGGACAGAGGGTCCTATCCAACCTTACCTTGGTTAAGGGTCATTCCAAACTAAGACAGTTCATCTCAGTTAGAGAAAGACCCGAGAGGGAGGCCGGCACTACTGGCTGCCTCCCACGAACCACGGCAAGGAAGGAATTGCCTTTCCAGAAAAGGGAACATATCCCGAGACCGGAACGGCAAGGACAGTCTGATGAGTCACCGAGTAAAGGGATCACTACTGGAACCCAACAAGGTGGACTAAGGGGGGAACCCTTAGTGCCCGAGTCAATCGGCAAGGGAGACTCTGCCCCATGCCAGACAAACCGGGCTCAGACTAAACACTGTTGTACTGTCACCCTCTGAACCAATACTGTTGGAACGGGAAGGTACAGTACTACCCCAGCATAGATATATTTGAAGATTAATTCAAATAAACCACTAGAGTTAAGCCTAAGGCTTAAACAGAGGGAAAGGGTTTGCCCCTTCCCCTAAGAGAAGGGAGCAAACGGGGAACAGATAATATTATAATGACCTAAGACAACCTAGCCTAGGCACTAAGAGAATCGATTACCTAATTCACCGAAACTCACATCAATACTATCTTGGAAGGTACTCGAAAAGGACTAATATGTATAACGTTGCCTAACGCTTAAAGCAATAATTTCACATTTGGAAGACTAATTATCATGCAGGAAGTACATAGGCCAACAACTAGCCTACGAAGACTAGTGTTGGTAGCCTTGGTAATTTCGCCAGGCACATTACTATCGCATCATAACAGAATTCCTAAATAAGCTAAGTAGCTAATATTTAAGCGCAAAGGGGGCTGGGAATGTCGCTCTTGCTAACAAATAAATCCTATTCTAGCGAGCGACAGCATCCATGATGCCTCCAGCAGGCAACAGCTCTTGTATCAAAGATAACTCTTTTAATAACTTTAATTTTAACCAAGAGCCTACATTTATACATAGAAGAAATAATACTCAACTTATCCGAGGCAGAAGAAGTTGGAGAAAGCATTATTAACGAGAAAATTCCAAGATTGGGTAGTAAACAGGGAAAATACACCGAGTCGTAGAGCTACGCAAAAAGGAATACAGATGGCGCCGTGAGCGGCGCAGGGCACGCTTTCGAAACGGGGAGGAGGGATGCCTTATGAACGGCTCCCCCCTTTCTTATCGTTTTCGTTTTCTTGCCATTTTACCCCTACGAAGTGTTAACTCTATTCGGGGTATAGATTGCTATGAGGCGTGTCAAGAATACGTCCACTGATATTTACGATATCCCTAAGGTCTTTTTTAGGGATACTCGCTCCAGGAGTTAGAATTTTGGGTACCTGAAGGTAAATTCTCTGGGAATATCGCTGTAGTTGTAATATACCCTAGGAAGCTGCCTTTAAGGAACTTCCATCAGGACGACATGGCTTGAGCCCAAAAAAATATATAGAGGAAAATCTATAAATATCAACAATAATTTATAATGTGATAAAATAATTACTAAAAGCCTTAAACACACTTCCGTACACTGAGGGAAGGGTCGGCCATCTTTACTCTATGGAAAAACCAGAGATAAAAAAAAAAGCAAGGGCAAAACACTTTTCCTCTCTTTTCAAAAGCATTTCTTTTGAAGATAGTATGCATAATCTAACACGGCGAAAGCAATAAAACCAAAACCAAGTACTTCACCAATTCGGTAGAAAACTCGAGGTCATAAAGCGAGTGGAACCAACTTGTCGACAAGACCGACAGAGAAGAACTGGAGATGTTTACAAGTATATGCGGTATCTGGCCGATAGTCGGCGCTGGTGGTCACACCCGCAACCTTCACGGCGATCGCTCACGATTTTTTGGAATCTGTCGAGCCGTCGGAGACGTCAGCTATTATATATTCACCGGCTAAGTTTAATATTTAAAAAGCGTCTTGAGGGTGAGATCCTTCAGGGAGGATGAATGCAATGGCTCAAACCTGTCTGACATTAGGAACCTTAGGACCACGTCTAAGTTCCAAGCGGGAGTTGACATACGACGCTCCTTAGAAGTCTCGAAGGACTTAAGTAGATCTTGGAGATCTTTGTTATTTGACAGATCCAAGCCTCTATGTCTGAAAACAGACGCCAACATGCTCCTGTAGCCTTTAATAGTGGGAGCAGAGAGGGAGCGAACATTTCTCAGATGCAGGAGAAAGTCCGCAATTTGGGCTACAGAGGTACTGGAAGAGGAAATAGAGGAGGACTTGCACCACTCTCTAAAAGACCTCCCACTTCGACTGGTAGACCTTGATAGTAGATGATCTCCTAGCCCTCGCGATCGCTCTGGCTGCCTCCTTTGAAAATCCTCGAGCTCTTGAGAGTCTTTCGATAGTCTAAAGGCAGTCAGACGAAGCGCGGGGAGGCTTTGATGAAGACTGTTTACGTGGGGCTGCCGTAAGAGATCCATCCGTAAAGGCAGACTCCTTGGGACGTCTACCAGCCATTGAAGTACCTCTGTGAACCACTCTCTCGCGGCCAGAGGGGAGCAACCAACGTCAACCTTGTCCCTTCGTGAGAGGCGAACTTCTGCAAAACCTTGTTGATGATCTTGAACGGCGAA
>NC_090727.1:81144615-81154615 GCF_036898095.1 Palaemon carinicauda | reverse complement strand
GGCTGACTTGCACAGAGATAATGGTCCATGGATCCAAAGATCCCATTAAGTGACCTCTCTCGCAAAGTCGGCCATACCCTTGGTGCTTACTCAAGGGTTTATATGGAGACAAGGCCGAAGAACTAGCGTTCTAATAGTATTCAAGGATACACTGCCTCCTTCCTCAAAGGCCAACGTGCTGTCGGCCGCCAGACCCTGAATATAGGGGTGGACAGAGAAGGACAGGCAGAAGATCATGAGATTGTTTTTGGGCCCTTTTGCTTTACAAAACAATTTACTTTCCCAAGAAGACTCGTATTGTCTTCTCGTTGACTAGACTTGTATTCTTCTAGGAATTCTATTTTGCCCTTAAGATCCCAGTCTTTTTCCTAACCGTTAAGGGCAAGGAATTCGTAACTGTGATAAATAGAAGGCAGAAAACTTCTGAACCTCCTGGATAATCCTAGGTGCATACTAGGACTAGCCTCAGCCTCAGTTCCTTCATTACAGGGAACGGGATGTTCTTGGGCTTTCTGGGAGCCAATAGAACCCCTCTTCCTTGGAAGGGTCTCAGCATGTAGAGGGCCTTCTGGAGGAAATTTTGATGGGCTGAATAGGAGTTCTAAGTCCATCACTTCTAATGTAGAGACATGATGTCTGTTACCTCCATTAGAGGGTCCTCGTATGGGACTAAATAACGAGATAGTATCTTGATAACGCTCATGATGAAGAGAACGATCTGCAGCTTGGGGACTTGTCCCTTTCTGGGAGGGAATGGGTCTGCGTCCGTGTACCATTCCAACTCTATTGGGTGGAACCCAAGAAGAGCATCCACAGTCACCTTGCGGATCATATATAAACGAGCTGCTGATAGGTGCCATTCCCTTAAGGAAGGGATGGCTAGCATTCCCTAATGAAATGAGACGTCCCTTATCCTCGATAGTTTTGACGCCTCATTATAGCTTCGATGCTCCAGATCAACCTGAGGAGGTCCGATCTGTGTGGAGAGAGTTTATCCACCCATTACAGGGCTAAAATGGCCTACGGGTCCGTGGCCTTTGGTCATTGTAGGGTAAGTGGAGAGGGAATGACCATCATTGGTCCTATTAGATCTCTTCGAGCGTTTGATGCGTATCTTCTCCAGCCTCTTAGCGCATCTTATAGTTGTGCACGTAGCACTAGGTCTGTCATCATCGTGAACTGGAGAGAGTTCGAAACTTCTCCCTGTTAGTGTTATGGAATCCTGACTGATTACCATAGTCTCTTGACAGACCTTGCGATCTCTTTTAACATCCCCAGGGGAAAAGGGGGCGTTAGGGTGACTACAGGTTTCAATGATTTTTTAAAAACATTGAAGCCCCTGAGCTGGAGAGAATCGAGATTCTATTATCTGCATCCTCAATGTTCCAGGGCCGGATCATCTCCATGGATGCTCATAGACAGTAATTTCGGGTGCTGCCCACCCCAGCCTGTCGTCCAGGGCCATCGTTGCCTGAACTCTTTCTAGGCTTGGTTTCGCTTGACTGTCTGCTAATTCTGTAAGGATCCTAGGACTGAAACTAGTCTGACGAGAATCTCGTCCAGGATATACGTTATCTTCCATAACTTGGATCCTAGGTAGGAGGGGAGGGGGTGACTGACTGGAAGTTGCTGATAGACATCTTCCAGGGCTGGCTAGATTGTCAACACCCCTTACTGAATAGGGTCCTTATGTTCAGAAGGATTATCATTCTGAACTTGTTGTTCTATTGGAACTTGTTGCGTGGCGCCAAGTCCAGAATGACTCAGAGATTTCTTGAGTCTTTCATGTGAACACTAAACTGCCTTCATTGGAAATCGATGGACTCTACTTTCCTCACCGCTAGTATGCTCTAGAGCTTTAAGGTATACTCTTCTAGGGGGAATTTGAATATAAGAAGAGTTGAGGAAAGGATGGTGGAGGTATGTCCATTTCCATTCTAGTTTCATCTTGGTCAGTCCTTGGACTCCAGTGATCAAAGGTCCGGTGATCAAGGAGGAACTTCCCTCCTACCAGAAGCGTCTGTTTGCTTCGCTTGATCCGAAGGTGTATAAATCTGACTGTCTGTGGAACAACGGTCATTGTAACTGTGGGATGCAGTTTAACATCCTAGGGAGAACTAAGAAACCCTTCCGTTCTCCTTTCAGGCCATACCTGACTGTCCGCCTATATCAGCTTTTCAATGTTTCACTGTAATAGAAGATTCCTTTCTATTGCATAAAGCTTAGGATAAGTACGCTGGAAAAGAGGAGAGACACAGACGTGTAAATCCTTCCAGCTAACTGCTGCGGTCTTCCTAATTATTGATTCTAGGGCATCCCTTTTCAAGAAGAGGCCGATGGAAGATTCTAGTCCATAAGGCTAGAGTAGCGCCCTACAACCGGGGAATTAATAATGAGAATCAAGAGGCTGATGAAGCATCAGAGTAAGGAAGAAGGGGGGGGAAGTGGATCCTCCAAATCAGGTAGGTCTCAGCAACGGGTTGTGCTTAGAAGCACAACATACTGGAAAACCATTCTATTGTATAGTTATGTACCAAGGATTTCTGTCTGCGATATGGTCCTAAACTGCAGGTGTACAGGGTATTGTATACCCCTATACAAATGGCCTGTTACCGTCAAGGCTAGTGCTTGGGGGTAAGTTAACTGGCACAGTACTTCAGTACCAATATGGCTAGCAGGTCTTCGACATATCAGTGATTTGTCGGCTGTCAGCAGGTCGCTGACAGACGTCACACCATCCTAGCCAGTATTCAATGTGACTGGGTAGTGGTGAAAACTATACACATAGTCAGCGGGTCTCTGAACCAAAGGAGACTCCTCGGGCTGTCGGCAGACCGCTGGGAATCGGCGGGCTGTCGATTGAAGGTATACCAACTCATCTATTGACTGGGTGGTGACCAAGGGCACACACTGCCGGCTCTTGGCGGAGGAGTCAGATGTGACAGTGAAACAATGACTGCTGTCGTCGATTTCACTACAAGGTGTGGCTTGAATATGGAGTCTCTGCCCGGTGTTTGTCAGTCGGGGGTTCGAGTCCCGCTGAGATTCACCAATGCCGTTAGTGTCTGCAACCTCAACTTGAGAGGCAGGGTTGGGGGTTTAGACCTTAAAACCTTTAAAAGGAGCAGTAAATCGGCATTTTTAGTTATGAGAAAGTGAAGTTTTCGGTCCAATTCCCGTAGAGTTCTCGCATTTTACGGGTTCGCAGTTGAACCGCATTAAAGAGATAACTTTCGAACGAAACCAACCACAGTTCGACAGCTCTAGACTGCCGTCCTGCAGATTGGGGATTTTGGAAATAATATTGCTGGGGGAACCTGCATATATTATGTCCGTGAAAATGCTCATCTTTATAACTGCGGAAGACTGCAATGCATCATCTGGTGTCCCTCCTGTAAGGAAGGGAGAACAGAAAGTATTCAATTGATTATCGCATCGATAGGCAATTTGCAAAGTTGTCTTTTGACAAAATAGCTTAGGGCAGAAAGCTAAAAGAGATAGTGGGAGACACATACCCGTGTATCCCTTGTGAGCCAATGCTGTTACTTCTCCCTCAGTCTTAAGGAAATTCCTCCAGTCGGAGAATTCCCTGATGAAAAAGGGGGCTCAAACACCTAGGTGTAAGGAAGTGTCTATGCACTGTCCCCTTCTATGCTTAACGCTGTGAGGTAAGGAGGATTGATACACAATCAGAGTATCGAAGGAATGTCATTCTTTCGAAATAGGAGCGGTAACAGCAGAAGCTCGCATCCAAGATATGTTGATTAGAAATTAAAAGACATATATTTGTCTATCCCAACCCATCTATTCGCTGCAACCCTCCCTTACAATATTAAATCAGGAAGTTTCCTGAACAGGGAAACTCAGGGATAAGGGCTCTCCCCTTTAGGGGTTAGAGGCGTCACACCACCGGCCCTTTACGAAATTTAATATTGCAGGGTAAATAGAAACTGATTTCAAATCAGAATATTGATGAAATATTATTCCATTAATATAGAGAAAATATCTAGATAGGGACACCCAATATATATTGGAAATAACTACTAGTATAATCTATACGTTAGTTATCCATCTGCCGTATTTACTATACCGCAAATATACTGACTACCTGTATAGACCTATACCGTAGTTCAGCCGGCAGAAAATAGAAGACATATACTTATGCATCCCAACCAATCTATTTGCTGGTGACCTCCCGTACAATATTAAATCAGGGAGTTTCTTGATCAGGGAAACTCAGGGATAAGGGCTCTCCCCTATAGGGGTTAGAGGTGTCACACCACCAGCCCTTTACGAAATTCAATATTGCAGGGTAAATGGAAACTGATTTCAAATCAGAATATTGATGAAATATTAATCCATCAATATAGAATTGGGTTCAGCAAATATCTGGGCAGGGATACCCAAGATATATTGGAAATAACTACTAGTATAATATATACGATAGTTATTCATCTGCTGTATATACTATACTGCAATTATACTGATTACCTGTATAGACATATATTGTAGTTCAGCCGGCATATTGCCGGATTAACTAGCTATTGTCGGAGCATCTAGCAAGCTAGAAAGGAGAGAGAGAGAGAGAGAGAGAGGAGAGGAGAGAGAGAGAGAGGAGAGAGAGAGAGAGAGAGAGAGAGAGAGAGAGAGAGAGAGAAAGCATGAAGTGAAGGCCCTCTATTACTGTATATGTATACAGTAATAAAAGATGTAAAAGTCTAATTTTACTGCCTTTCTCCGAAAAGAAGGTTCACTTCCATTTAGCCATAGTACTATTGCCGGCTTACTACTGTAGGCCAGCCTCCAGCAGCACGAGTACAGTCGGCATACTACCTACTGAGTCAGAATCTATCTGTGCCGGTCTACTGCCGGCCAGAACAATACGCCGACATCAGATACTGTGGTTAGCAGTTCAAGGGAGATCTGGAGAACCTTGGTGACAAAAGGGGGACTCCCATCCACAGCCGCCAAAGCCGCTGGAAGCCGGCAGTCGCCGACAGCCGTCATGGCCGTTGGCAGTCGGCAGTCTCCGACAGCTGATGACTGAGGAGGGGGGGGGGGGTCTGGGTGGCCCCGGCAACCCACCTGCAATGGGAAGGTTGCAGGACTCCAGCACAGGAAAGACAATGGATCGGCCATCGTAAAAGAACAGAGAGGGGAGGGGAAAGGGTCCTATATGAGGTATATGAGGAACCGGCAATGTTGCCGGATCTACACACCTTGAAGAAACTCTGTCTCAGTACCGGCACGACCACAAGCGGCAGGAGAATCATTTATTCTCCAGCTTAGGAGGTGCTAATACAGTTAAGGGGACGGCAGCTCATGCCGTTCCACTCAACAAGGGAGAAACAGAGTTCCAATGCCGGCGCCATCCTAGGCCACAAGGAGTATACGACTCTATAGCCTAGGGTCGGCGAGCATAGGACTAGTCTACTAGACCACAGGGAGAAGGTGGCAGTAACATTCGACCACTTCAGGTGTAGTCTACGGAGGGCTAGCCTCCTATGCCGGTAGTTCCGACGGCAAGGGAATGCAATCACCCCGCCGACCAACTGCCGACAAGGACTAAATACTCTGAGGTTCTGATCGAATCCCCAAACTTGCCGACGGCGTTAAGGGATGAGACCGAAAACTCTAGGCTAGTCATGCCAGAATTCGAAATTCAAGGCCGACGCAGAGAGTTGTAGCCTAAGGCTACTCTCAGAGGGAAGAGAGAATTACCCATAAATCTCTAGTGAGATTGATGATGGTTAATATAATTCCAGGAGATATCGATATCCAGGAATGATAACCAATACACAAGGGTAACCGGGGAAATGACGAAAGTATATGTTTTCTAGGTTATGTTACCCAGACATGACGAGATTTCGGTTACCTAAATCACCAAAACTCTGACATATACGATCGCCACGGAAAGGGAAAAATATGCTTATATATATCTTTACAATATATAATGCCTAAATAGCTTTCATAACAATGAATAAGCTATTTACACCGGAATATCGTTCTGCTAACTAAATAGCACAGCACATGTATCAAGAACGACAGCGCCATGGCGACACCGGCGATCGGCAAAGATCCACACACAAGAAATACACAATTTCATTGCGAGGCTGGAACTAAATTACATATTGTAAAGAATCAGTACTCAACTTTCTAGATGGAGAAAGAAGCCGTAGAAGCATAAGGATTCCAAGAAATCGATCGGAAATGTCAGATCGACAGGGAACACCACCGTAGCGAGTCGCTACAGATAAAGGAATGACCGCCAGAGGGAGTTGGCGCGGTTTTGATACGATTGTAGTAGGGGAACCAGGGTAATCTTTGTTGCGGTTACCCTTCTATTCTGCCACGTTTTCCCCTAGAGCCTAGAGGCGTAAAGGCTATTCGGGGTGCAGATTGCCATGTGGCGTGTCAAGAATACGTCCTCTGATGATATACGATACCCTTGAGAGTAATCTTTAAGGTACTCGCGCCAGAAGTTAGAATTCTGTGAAACCTTTGGTTTGATTCTCTGGGAATATCACTGTAGTCATATACACCCTTCGGAAGCTACTAAAGGAACCTTCCATTAGGACGTCATGGCTTGAGCCCAAATATATATATATATATATATATATATATATATATATATATATATATATATATATATATATATATATATATATATATATATATTCTTCAACACCCATCAATTTAACTTTTGAGTACATTAATAAAAAGTAGTTCGTTCTCTCTCTCTCTCTCTCTCTCTCTCTCTCTCTCTCTCTCTCTCTCTCTCTCTCCTCTCTCTCTCTCTCTCTCTCTTTCATCAGTAAATTTAACTCACATCTATTTACAATTCTCGTAAATGTATGAAATATATTTGCCTGTAAAATAAGACCTATGATGGGTGATGATTTGTAAGTTATGTAAATAGCTTTAACTGCGTTCTTGATACGTGGTCTCCCCAATTTAAGGTGAAAATCAATAGCAAATGTCGCTTTGTTCACTTATTCGTCTACCTACAAATGTCGCTTTGTTCACTTATTCATCAGGACTGCAAATGTCACTGTTCACGTAATTATCAAAGCTGCAAATGTCCCTTTATTCAGTTAATTATCAGCACTGCAAGTATAACTTTGTTCACTTATTTATCAAAACTGTAAGAGTAACTTTGTTCACTTACCTATGAAAACTACAAATGTCCCTTTATTCACTTAGTTAAAACAAAACTGCAAGAGTAACTTTGTTCACTTATTTATAAAACTACAAATGTCCCTTTATTCACTTAGTTATGAAAACCACAGGAGTAACTTTGTTCACTTATTTATCAAAATAGACAAATGTTATTTTGTTCCCACATTTATCAGAACGGCAAATGTCCCTTTATTCAGTTAAGTTATCAGCACTGTAGTGTAACTTTGTTCACTTACTTATCAAAACTGCAAATGCCACTTTGTTCACGCATTTATCAAAGCTGTAAATGTCACTTTATTTACTAGTAATCAAAACCGGAAGAGTAATTTTGTTCACTTATTTAATAAAACTACAAATGTCACTTTGATTACGTATTTATCGAAGTTGCCAATGTCCCTTTATTTCCTTAGTTATCAGTACTGCAATTATAACTTTGTAACTTATTTATCAAAACTGCAAATAGCACTTTGTTCAAGTATTTATCAAAACTGCAAATGTCACTTTATTCACTTATTTGTCAAAACCAGTACTATATACTGTGTATACATCAATTGACCGGTTTTAATTATTCAATTTATTTTTTTTAATTAAGATTATTATTCTTGGCATATAACTCCCTCTAAAAACTTACCAATTGATAGAAGATAAAGCCCGCGCGCGTGTGCGTGTGTGTGTGTGTGTGTGTGTGTATGAGAGAGAGAGAGAGAGAGAGAGGAGAGAGAGAGAGAGGAGAGAGAGAGAGAGAGAGAGAGAATTATGCAAGTTATAAATAAGACAATTCTCAATATTGTGACAAATCACATCCGATAATTAATTGTTGATTTAACAAAATTAAATAAGAATAATATCTGATCATCACCACAAAACGTAAGTGTCAAAATTGAACCTAAAATGGCAAAAAATTGGCGTCCGAAATTTACGCTAAACTAAAAATGGTATAAACATTTTTTTTGTCGTTTTTTAACCTCAAATTAAAAATTATCTCAACACTTACGGGCAGAAAAAAGAGCCCATGCCCTACTGGAAGGGCCAGGGAATCTACAACTGAGAGAGAGAGAGAGAGAGAGAGAGAGAGAGAGAGAGAGAGAGAGAGAGAGAAAGAGAGAGAGAGAGAGAGCAAATTTTATTTACAACCTATCAAGAGCATCTCATATCTATATACAAACCCATATCTACCGTCGATATAAAGACTAGTCCGGGGTTCTTAATTGCAATCGACCTATAGTGGACAATGCAATCTCATGCAATGCCAAATTTCACAACAATCCACAATAAAACTTCCATATCTGGGAACTGGTTTGGTTTGACTGAAATCAACCACCGACGAAAAATCACATCAATATAGTCAGGAATTAACAACAGAGAGAGAGAGAGAGAGAGAGAGAGAGAGAGAGAGAGAGAGAGAGTCTTTAATCGTTTTTCTTTCGTTTTATATTTTTTTCTTAAATTCTCTTTCACTTATTGAATGAGTTGCTTTCTTACAAGACTAACCTTCCTATCAGGATGTACTCTTCAAAAAAGGTAAAATTATATATATATATATATATATATATACATACATATATATATATATATATATACATATATATATATATATATATACATATGTATGTATGTATATATATATATATATATATACATGTGTGTGTGTATGTATATATATATATATATATATATATAAATATATATGTATATATATATATATATATATATATTCATGTATATATATGTATATACTGTATAAATATGTATATATGTATCCTCAAAACCATTATGGCAGTAGTGATAAAATCAAATATATATATATATATATATATATGTGTGTGTATATATATATATATATATATATCACATATTTGCCAGCCCAAATCATTTCTTTGAATGATCAAAAATATAATTTACCTAAAAATTATCCCCAACTAACATTGCTTAAAAATTACGGCAGAATATTCTTCGCTAAAGTCAATGCTTTGATCATCTGTAAAATCATAAATAACACGGAATGAAAACCCAGAAGTTTCTCCATTTATCTTACAAAAAGTTCAGTTTTATTCGTTTTAGATACCGGAACTATTACTATATTAAAATACAAGAGAGAGAGAGAGAGAGAGAGAGAGAGAGAGAGAGAGAAGAGAGAGAGAGAGAGAGAGTACCTTAAAAAAATTTCAATTATGTAATAAATCAAATTTTTATCCTCCTACATATGTACTTTCTAGTTTCACCACATGAGTAACAGTAATGATATCGTACGAATTAAGAAATTTTAATTAAATTAGCACTTCCCAGAGAGAGAGAGAGAGAGAGAGGAGAGAGAGAGAGAGAGAGGAGAGAGAGAGAGAGTTAACAAAGCGTGAAAAGAAAAGTGGAATAGGTCTTTGAAATGGAAATATTCTTTTATTTGTTCCTCGTTTGTCTTATTTGATTCTTCCAAGGTAACTTTGGATAAAGTATTTTAAGACATAAATTACGTTGACAGATAGTGAGAGAAATAGAAAACACACGTAAGAACGAATACTCAATACAACATAAATAGAAAAGCACTCAGAGTGCAGACCTCCGACATGGCTGCTTATTTCTCGGAACCAGACATCAATTGACATGCCTGAGGCATTTGTTCTGCAGAGGAGCATTTACTGTTGTGGTTGTTGTTGTTGTAATAGTGATGAATATTTAGAAATTGTGAGATTCAACTTTATATTTTAGAACTCGGCACTAGCAATTTTGATATAGAAATTTACCAATCCGATGAAAAAATATATATTGAAACAGGGGAGTAAAAAACATAAAGAGATATTGTGATATTGACATCATTATTTTTCTA
>NC_090727.1:81119615-81134615 GCF_036898095.1 Palaemon carinicauda | reverse complement strand
ATATATATATTTATATATATATATACACACACATATATATATATATATATATAATTATGTATGTATATAGTATATATGTATATATACGTATAGATATATATATATATATATATATACATATACATATATATACATATATAATATATAATATATATATATATATATATATATACATATATATATATGTTTATCCAAAAAGTATCGGAAAGGATTAATATTTCAGATCCCGGTAATGTTTTCTTTATTTGCACTATTAAATTCGAAGGTACGTTTGGTTCGATAGATTGCGTGCAAGATGATATTACGGGCGAACGAGAATTCTGATGGGTCGCGTATATTATTTCTTTATTAGTGAGACAAGTTATTGGTTCTTCAACGTACGTTACGGTTACATTTGTCGTCTCCTTTTTATCCAAAACCGATTTTAAGGTATTAGAGGACTTATAGAATTTCCCTTTGATATACACGCCGTGCTTGGCAGGGGCTAAGATAATGTTTTGATTTCCCATAGATGGGTTTCCTATAATTACAGCTGGATACATACTAATGTTTATTACAACAACAAATGTATCGGCAAACGTGCGTTTACCGACTCTGAACTGAACATGAGTTATGCCTATGACATTTAATTCATTATTTCCTATGCCCGAAAGTCTAATTCCGGATTTTTCAATCGGAAAGCTCGAAAACAACAAATGATGTGTCTTCAAATCCATGATATTACGTGGACTACCAGAGTCAAAAAAATAACGTAAAGGATTTGTGTTCTAAATTTACAGCATATAAGGTTGGCCGTAACTCATTTTGGCTTATTATTGTATGAATTCGTTGCAAATCTACGGGAGCATGCACTGTTTTACTTAATTCGGCCGTGTGTTTCATAGGAAAATCTATTGTCTCACAATTATCTGATAAAACATTAAATTGATTATTCAATACTATTGATGTTGACATGAATGACCTTGACCCAACATCACTCTCTTCCCCTCTCGAGTTAACTATGTGGTATTTGCTTTGCTCTGCACATTCTGAAAATTAGTCTGACCTTGCGAGGTCTGGTTTGACGACCCAGGCTCAGCGATATTCGAAGAAGTGTTTGTTTGTTTTGGACTCTGAACTGCATTGACATTTGGTTGTTTCTTCTTATTGTTAAAATGAGGATTTTCCTTTTTATTTCCATATGGAACTGACTGTGTATTTCTGGGATTCTGTTGTGTCTTACGCGAGTAACATTGGCTATATGAATGTGTTGCAGTGTTGTGAATCGAGCAGAATTTCGTTCTGCAGTCTGCGCTTAAGTGACCTTGACGTTTGCAGTTATAACACGTCATTCCCGCTACTTGACTGCTAACTACGTTCACTGTTTGTGGATTTGTTTCATTCTTTGCAAAAACTTGAGTTAACACGGGATCGAGATCTGGACACTTGGACATGTGTTTCTTTATCTGTTTATAGACATCCAATTCCGTACTTGCAGGCGTTAACTTCTTATCAAAACACCGCACTAAAGCTTCAGGCAACATAAGTGGCATGCAAGTTAAATACATTAATCGTAAAAAATCTTTCACGGAGATGTTATCGCTAGTAACCCAAGTGGAATGACCTAAAAATGTCCTGATATTCATTAAGCCTATCAGCTATGAGAGCTGCTCTCTCAATAACATTAAGCCGATTCACAGTGGCTTGATTAAGTGTATTTCGTAACGTTAATACTACATCCAAGGCTTCCTCACCCCCATAGACCGCGCGTAACCTAACTTTGAAATCATCCCAGGTAACTGCTTCTTGAAATGAAACACCTCTTAAATACGCACTCGCACCCCCCTTAGAAAAATCTATAAAACTTTTAGCTTCTTGTAATTGTACAAAAGGGTCTACGATTTGTTTGGCATTTAAATGGGCATCGACGGATGAAATCCATGACTCCACATTTTGTGGCAAGAACCCGTTGACCCGACCCTGAAAAGGAAGGATTGCTGACCTGGCATTTACAAGCGTCACAATTGGAGGAGGATTAATCAGGCCTACACCACTAGGTCCAGGGGAAGGGCTGCTGTATTTCTTTTCCTATCTCTTTGACCCCTTGCAATTCTATCAAAATATCTATATATATGAGTACAGACGTCCACTGCGTAAAGGCATATGTATAACAAAATTCCCCAAACAATGTTACTAATCCCAAAACATTTCCCGAGAATTTCTGAAAGAAAAAGGAATTAGCACAAAGAGAGAAAAATTCTAGATGAGAATTCGGAGTTGAATACAGTTTCCTTTAATGAACGGAAACAAAAGATTAGCAATTCACTCACCCCAGTAATAATCGACTAACGACTCGTGATAACTACACTTCACTGCCCAAACTGGAATGAATTCAAAAATTTGTATTTAGCTTATATATGGGTCTGTGTGATTTCGACACGTCCTCTCTCTCTCTCTTGATGTTTTGTTAGCGATGTATCGTTCGAGTTTCTTGTTGAATGTAGTGCTTCCTGGGTATGTTTTGCAATTGTTGAACGCCAGTCCTTGGGTTTCCTAGGATGTTGATTGAAGATTATTTTGGATTCATAACATTCCTTAATGTTAACTATTTCGTTGGACTATAATACTTAGTCAAAATTGTAGATTCATGTAGATAATGTTGAGTTCTTGAAGATCTTTCTCTGGTTTTACAGCTTTTATTTTGAAGTCTTGAAGATCTTTCTCTGGTTTTACAGCTTTTATTTTGAAGTCTTGAAGATCTTTCTCTAATTCTTAGAGTTTAACCGCTGCCACCATTTATTAGTGTGCTACTTTTATAAGCACATATTGAGTATGTGTTGTTTAAGATGTGTATAGCTGGGTAACGAAGTACATCTTATTAGCTTTAAAAGTATTTATTAGTTAAAAACAACAGAGTTAAACATCTCCATCACTGGAGGGAGCTGGGTTGGTCAGATGACCAATTCTGGTGAAGTATAGATATGAACTGACTAAATTATCAATATCACAGATATCGTATGCTTAGTTTATATATCAGTTTTGTCACAATCACGGAAGACACCTGTATCCGGTGACGTCACAAACTTTCACACGCTGATGCATGGTGTTAACGCTTAAGCAAAATGTTATATTGTTGAGGCTGCATTGTGCGTCCTGTTTATGATTTGAATGACTACAGCAAGTCTCACGGCTAGCATCTTCAACCAAAATGACATATTACGTCATGTGTTTTAAACATGTAATATTAACTATTTTAACTATTACATATATATATATATATATATATATATATATATTTATATATTATTACTAGCAAAGCTACAACCTTAGTTGGAAAAGCAAGATATTATAAGCCCAAGGGATCCAACAGGGAAAAATAGCCCAGTGAGGAAAGGAAATAAGGAAATAAATAAACGATATGTGAAATAACGAACAATCAAAATAAAACTATTTTCAAAACAGTAACAAAATCAAAATATATATTTCATATATAAACTATAAAAAGTTTTGAGTCAGTCAGCTCAATATATATATATATATATATATATATATATATACATTATTACTAGCTATGCTACAACCTCAGTTGGAAAAGCAAGATACTATAAGCCCAAGGGCTTCAACAGTGAAAAATAGCCCAATGAGGCAAAAAAAAAAGAAAATAAAGAAAATAAAAAAATAATATGGGAAATAATGAACAATTAAAAAATAATATTTTCAAAACAGTAACAACATCAAAACAGATATTTCATATATAAACTATAAAAAGACTTAAGTCAGCCTGTTCAACATGTACATATATATATATATATATATATACATATATATATGTATGTATATATATATTTTTATATATATATAAATATATATATATATATATATATATATATTTATATATATATATATATATATATATATGTATAAATTATATATATATATATATATATATATATATTTCTTCCCCATTCCACAATTATTCAGGAAATTTATTCATTACCCACCCTATTCCAAAGTAAATCCTCGGAAAATTGTTCTTGCATGGCAAAGCTACGAGACATGATAGGAGTAACCTTCCTATCTAAGCTGGCGTGTGATTGAAGTTGCTTTTGCCTATGGACACGAAGAGGGGGAGAGGGGGGAGGGTTAAAAGTGTGTCTGATTCCCTACTGAGAAACGATGGTGAAGATATTGTAGTCACTCCCAAGAAGAATCAGATTCAAACTAGTGGGGCACTCAGTAGAGCGTATACCTCCGCCATGGTAGTTTATTTCTCGACATTTTGCTCGACCTTGACATTTGATCTGAATATGTATTAATTGGCGTTCATTTTTATACACTCAAATATGAACCAAGTTTGAAGTCTCTGTGACAACGATGTCCAAACTTATGGCTGATTACGTAAATTGGGTATTTTGCTTCACCGTAACCTTGACCTTTGACATTGACCTTCCAAAATTTTATAATTTCCAGCTTTTTGCATAAGAGTTAACCCATGCAAGTTTAATTACTGTACGATCAAAATTGTGACCAGGAAGGTGTTAGAAAAAAAAAACACACAAACACAAGCAGGGGTGAAGGCATAACCTCCTTCCAAGGTAATAAATGAAGTCATGACCCCAATCCCCGCAAGTTTAATTACTCTACGATTAAAATTGTGGCCAGGAAGGTGTTCATAAACGAACAAACAAAGATGCACAAACAGGGGGAAAACATAACCTCCTTCCAACTTCAAGTGGAACCAACAGGTCTTGTTGAATCAAGGATGAGCCAAGTCTAATTCAGTACTATAAAGTGGTCAATTACAGGGATGGTTTGGTAGTCATATTCTTTGGGGGAGAGAGAGAGAGAGAGAGAGAGAGAGAGAGAGAGAGAGAGAGATAATGCTTCGAAAACCTTTATTTTCGTTCCTAACACCACAATCGCAAATCCATTAACTCTTTCTCTCTCTCTCTCTCTCTCTCTCTCTCTCTCTCTCTCTCTCTCTCTCTGTGTATATATATATATATATATATATATTTTATATATAATTGAAGAATAGGAATCTCTCTCTCTCTCTCTCTCTCTCTCTCTCTCTCTCTATATATATATATATATATATATATAAATTGGAGAATATAAATTTAGTTTCTAAACACATCTTTCAACGAAGAAGAAAAATAATGGTTCTGCCAAAATGACCAATAAACCAATAAGGTTATGAGACTTACGTCCAGAATCACTCTTTTGATCTCCAACCATCTATATCGTGAATGTGACCATTTTAATATCTTTTTTTTCGCATATTTTGTTAAACAATGATGAATGACCTCACTTGGTATAAAGCCATAAACCTTGCCCTCTTGCAGGCAGTGCAACACTTCCATTGGCAAATCCCATGAGTGAGGTCAATACATATAGGGTTGTAGTGACTCATGTGATAACGTCCCTGGATGGTGATCGCCAGACTGGGGTTCGAGTCCAGCTCAAGCTCGTTAGTTTCTTTGGTAGCTCTAACCTCACAATCATTGTGAGCTAAGGATGGGGGGTTTGGGGGAGCCTATAGCTCTATCTGCTGAGTCATCAGTAGCCATTGCCTGACCCTCCTTGGTCCTAGCTTGGATGGAGAGGGGGCTTGGCGCTGATCATATGTATATATGGTCAGTCTCTAAGGCATCGTCCTGCTCGATAGAGCAATGTTAGTCTCTAGGACATTGTCCTGCTAGATAGAGCAATGTAAGTCTCTAGGGCATTGTCCTGCTCGATAGGGCAATGTCACTGTCCCTTGCCTCTGCCATTCATGAGCAATCTTTAAATCTTTGAATAGGATTGCATGAAATGGATTTGCATGTTCAACCCTTCTCAGTGACTGATTACGCTTTACATTTTTCATATTCGCAGTCTAGAGGATTTATCTTGCCTTAGAGCACTTTCCTGTGATAAGGTATTATTATAAAAGTCCTTAAAGGCAAGCAAAGTTCATTCTTTTTAGTCAAGAAAACTTCCCCTTTATATCTAACAAAACCTACAAATTTTATCCAACAAACTTTTTTCCCTTTTTATTCAATTAAATTTCTCCTTTTATCCAACAAAATACACCCCTTTATCCAGTAAAATTTCTACTTTTATCCAACAAAATGTTCTCCTTGTTATTCAACAAGATTTCACTTTTTATCTAGAAAAACTATCCCCTTTTTACCCCACAAAAATTTACCTTTTTATCTAACAAAATCTTCAAATTTTATCCAACAAACCATCCCCCATTCATCCCCCCAAAAAATCCGTTTTTATCCAAGAAACTGTCCCCCTTTATGCAACAGAATTTCCCCTTTTATCCAACAAAATGTTCCATTTTTTATTCAACAATTTTTCACCTTTTTTTCTAACAAAATGTCCCCTTTTTATGCAACAAAATTTCCCCTTTTTATCTAATAAATAGAAATCCAATTTTTATCCAAAAAACATTTCTTATTTTCATCTAGTAAAATTTACCCTTTCCATGCAACAAGATTTCCCCTTTTTATCTAACAAAATCTACAAATTTAATCCAACAAAATATCCCCCTTTTATAGAAGAAAAAAATCCCGTTATTATCTAACAAACTTTTCTCCTTTTCATCTAACAAAATATCCCCTTTTCATTCAACAAAATTTCCCCTTTTCATCCAACAAAATTTCCCCTTTTCTTCCAACAAAAATTTCCATTTTCCTCCAACAAAATTTCCCTAATTCATCCAACAAAATGTTCCCTTTATAACAAAAATTTTATTTTCCTCATTAAAATTAAACCTCACTTAGTACATTCCCCATAAAACGCAATGACCTGTAAAATAAACTTTCATAAAACTAATCAAGGAAAAAAATTCTCTGTTGACCCAATGATGCAACTGTGTTTGAGGTAAATGAAATGGCCTTGCGAGCATCTTGTTAATAATGATGAGTCTGTCCTCTTTCGTAAGCAAAGTATTTTGACACATCGTCTAGTTCCTTTGTTTCTGCTGATGGTATTGGAAGAGGGTGGTTGGGAAAGAAGCAGCAGGTTGCTTCAAAACTCCCTGTCAATTTATTTTGAACAATAACAAGGTTTATTTGTGGTGCATGAAAGGTAAATAAAAGGGTTTATATACATATGCTGTATATCAACAATAACTTCAACACTCACTGTCAATTTGCTTAATACACAAACAAACTTTATCTGTGGTGTATGAACTAAATGGTAAATACACGGGTGTGTGTGTATGTGTATATGAATGTATTTAAATATACATATATATATATATATATATATATGTATATGTATATTTATATTTATATTTATATTTATATATATATATATATATATATATTCATATATATATATATATATATGTGTGTGTGTGTGTGTATATATATATATATACATATATATATATATATATATATATATGTATATATACACCCGTTTATTTAACGTTCAATTCATGAAACGAATGGAGAGAGAGAGAGAGAGAGAGAGCCTTACTTTACCTTATTTATTTGCCTTATTTTTTGTTTGGGTTCCCCCAGGTCCCTCAGTGTGAGGCACCTCGTATATCCACCAGAGAGTTGCTGATACATCTTCCGGTGTATTTTGCATCTTCCAGTCTTGGATGGTCTGGGATGCATCTTAGGTATTTATCGAGCTGATTTTTAAACACATCTACGCTCACTCCTGATATGTTTCTTAGATGAGCTGGCAGCACATTAAATAGTCGCTGCATTATCGATGCTGGTGCGTAGTGGATTAATGTCCTGTGCCCCTTTCTCAGTTTACCTGGAATGCTTTTTGGCACTATTAATCTACCTCGGCTTGCTCTTTCTGATACTTTAAGCTCCATGATGTTTTCAGCAATTCCTTCTATTTGCTTCCATGCTTGTATTATCATGTAGCGTTCTCTTCTCCTTTCTAGACTGTATAGTTTTAAAAATTGCAGTCTTTCCCAGTAGTCAAGGTCCTTAACTTCTTCTATTCTAGCAGTATAGGACCTTTGTACACTCTCTATTTGCGCAATATCCTTTTGGTAGTGTGGGTACCATATCACATTGCAGTACTCGAGTGTTCTACGCACATAAGTTTTGTAAAGCATAATCATGTGTTCAGCTTTTCTTGTTTTAAAGTGTCTGAATAACATTCCCATTTTTGCTTTACATTTAGCCAACAGTGTTGCTATTTGGTCGTTGCATAACATATTCCTATTTAAAATTACACCAAGGTGTTTAATTGCTTCCTTGTTTGTGATTGTCTCATTATTAGGTCCCTTGTATGCATACACCATTCCTTCTCTGTTTCCATAATTTATTGATTCGAATTTATCGGAGTTAAATACCATCCTATTTATCTCCGCCCATTCATATATTTTGTTTAGATCTCTTTGTAGTGAGTTCCTATCTTCATCACAAGTAATTTCTCTACTTATTCTTGTGTCATCGGCGAAACTTCTCACTACGGAGTTTTCAACATCACAGTCTATGTCTGAGATCATAATAACAAATAGCAGTGCAGCTAATACCGTACCTTAGGGCACACCAGATATTACCTGGGCTTCATCTGATTTCTCGTCATTTGCAACCACTATCTGTTTTCTGTTTTGCAGGAATTCTTTTACCCATTTTCCTATCTTTCCCACAATATTATGCTTTCTCATTTTTTTCTCCAATATGTTATGGTCTACCTTGTCAAAGGCTTTTGCAAAATCTAGATAGATCACATCTGTGTCTTTTTCATTTATCATATTATTGTATATGTTTTCATAGTGTGCTATCAGTTGGGTCTGTGTACTTTTTCCAGGTACGAAACCGTGTTGACCCATATTAAACAAATTATTTTTGACCAAATGGTTCATTATTTTCTTTTTTATTACCCTCTCATACACTTTCAAAATATGTGATATTAGACTAACAGGTCTATAATTGCTTGCCTCTAGTCTTGATCCACTTTTGAAGATAGGGGTTATATAAGCTAATTTATGTTTAACATATATCTCGCTCATATCTACACTCTGTCTTAGCAGTATTGCAAGCGGCTTCGCGATAGTGTTTGCAGTTTTTTTTAACAAAATCGCTGGAACTCCATCTGGTCCGGCTGCCGATCCATTTTTAATTTCGTTTATAGCCGTGACAATATCTGCTTCATTAATATCTATATCCGTTAGATATTCAACATTTTCTTCTCTCATTTCTGTTTCATTATTCTCATTCGCAATTCTTGGCGTGAACTCACTCTTATATTTTTCTGCTAATATGTTGCATATTTCCTTTTTTTCATTCGTTAGCCGTCCTTCAATTCTTAGAGGGCCTATTTCTATTCTCCTTTTATTCATCTTTTTTGCATAGGAGTAAAGTACTTTGGGGTTTCTTTTTATATTTTGAAGTGTCCTTTCTTCTAAGTCCCTTTTTTCATTTTCTTTCGACTGTATAATCTTTTGTTCTGCATTTTCTATCTTACATTTTATTTCCCTCATTTTCCACACATTTTTTTCTTTTGCAAGATTTTTCTTCCACTTTTTAATTTTCTGAAATAAGATCCTTTTGTCTCTTGGTATGCACGTCTTTTGTTTATTGTTTTTTTTTTCGGTACATATTTTTCAACAATTTTCTCCAGTATTTTGTACAGTATATCCGTATTTACCTGTATATTATCACTTATAAATACATTTTTCCATTCTTTATTCAGTTCTTCATTTATTTCTGACCATTTTATATTCTTACTGTAAAAGTTATATTTTCCATATCCTTCCCAAAGTTTTGTGCTTTTATTAATTCTGTGATCACTTGCTTTGGAATGAACTATCAATTCTATGACATTGTGGTCTGAAATTCCCGTGTTATACACTATTATTTCTTTAACATAATTCACCTCATTCACAAATACTAGGTCTAGGACATTTTCCTTTCTTGTTGGAATGTGGTTTATTTGTTGCATATTATGTTCTAATAGCATATCTTGAAGCTTTTCAAATTGCCTCTTATCTTCTGCGCTACTATTACTATCTTTTTTATATGTATACATACAACCACTTTCTTCTATCCGTTCTTTCCAATCCACGAAAGGAAAGTTAAAATCTCCGGATAGGAGTATATTCCAGTCTTTATGGTTTCTACATATATCATCTATTTTTTCTATTATTATGTCAAACTCCTTAGTGTTTGGGGGTCTGTAAACTACAATATTCATTAGTTTTTCAAATTCAAATTCTACCGCAATCAATTCACATTCTGTGTTGCTGTATTTTTCACATACTTTTCCTTGATTTATGTCTCTTCCATATATTGCGGTTCCCCCTTGATTCCTATTTTTTCTGTCTGATCTATAAGTTTGGAAACCCTTTATCTGGTCATCACTGCCAGTTTCTTGGGAATACCATGTTTCACTTATATTTAATATATCTATTTTTTTCAATTTGGGTTAGTTCTTCTAAGAACTCTATTTTCCTTTTAGAGTTACTCGTGACTAAACCCTGTGCATTCATTACGATTATGGTTTTTGTTTCATCCCCATTATTTAATATTGGTAATAATATGGATTCTCCAATGCTTCCTTCCTGTTCTGATATGATGTTCTTTTCTTCATTTCCCGGAATTCTGCCATTAAAAAATCCAACTTTTCTATTATATTTGCTCTTTCGCCTTCATATTTATTTGTGTGTGTATACCTGCAACTGTCCCCATATCTGCACCAACCCCTGGCATTATAGATGCATTCTTTGTAGTTGGGCTCTAAATGTGCAGGTTTGGGTTGAAAGGCCTCATATCTTGGGGCTCTTGGTTCAAAGCGCAGTATATACACGGCCTGCTTTTTTGTTTCTTTTTTTGTTTCTTTTTTGCTTTCATTTTTCTTTTCAGTTTGCTGAGTTTTCTTACTTTCATTCATGGTTGCAGGATGCATATATCGACATTTTTTGTTGTAAATGCATCCTTTTCCTTCTTTTAGGTTTTTGCATATTTTTGGATGGAGATCTCTGCATTCGTCTCCATATCCGTCTAAATACGCACATTTACCACATATTTCATAATTATGGCATATCTTTGGATGCTTGTAGTAGCATCTTTCGCCAAATCTGCAATTCCTTCTTTTCAGCATATTGCAGACTATATCCTTCTTTTCTATTTTTTCTTGTTCTTGCTCTTCCCTAAAATTATGTAGGTCCGGGTAGAGTCTCTTGGGTCTATTATTTGTTTCCATCTGGTAATTTATTTCTTCAATAGTATGTTGTTGGATGGCATCATAGGTTATATCAATGATTTCTTCTGCATCCTTACACATATCCTGTTCATTGTTCTCTTCTTCTTCTTTTTCTTCTTCTTTTTCTTCTTCTTCTTCTTCTGTTTCTTCTTCTTCTTCTTCTTTATCTTCAACTATTTGCAGATTTAGTCTCGACTTAATTATATTTTCTATCCAGACTAAGCATGTTGAGCAGAATACCTTTGTGTCTTTTTTTTTATTTTTTGCTGTATTTCAGCACATGTGGGGTGTGTTGGGACAGGACAGGCATCACATTTTCTAATCAATTGTTGAGGATTATTAATGGAATACCATATCTTACATGTATTACACCATTTTGGCATTCTTTTTCCCATTGCATCAATCAGCATATTCACCATATTGGACTTCTATTGTTCTTTGATGGAATGTGATGATTGATGTAGACTTTCTTTATAAGTCTCTTTAACGCTTGGATTTTCTTTGGAATTTCTTCTATTATTTTGCTGATGTTTTCCGCAGATTTGCTCCAGTTTATTGGATCATATTGTTTCAATATGTCTGCGAATATTTTTCCGTCACATTGGTTGACGTTACTAGTGACCTCTGTTATCAGACGGTCGAGCTCCTGTTTCGCCAACTCATGGAATTTATTTTTGGTGAGTCCAGCGATGTCTCTCCAAGCCTTGCCCGTGTTGTACATAGCCATCTTGATTAGATTTTTAGTAATTCACAAGATAACTATTCTATGCCGACGTTTTATCCACTTCTCCGACCTCAAATTAATCACTGACTATTCACGAAAACTTGTAGCTATATTGCACTCGATAGCCTTTTGTTATCCGCGTTAAATCATGATATTTATAGGGTCGCAAAAGTGTAATCACTCACCGGCACACAGATACAAAACTAAGGAGAGAGAGAGAGAGAGAGAGAGAGAGAGAGAGAGAGAGAGGGAGTGAGATAGATCAAACACAAGAGAAGAAAAAAACATTTAAACTATTTCAATAGGGAAATCAGAGAGAGAGAGAGAGAGAGAGAGAGAGAGAGAGAGAGAGAGATATTAAACACAAGAGTAGTAAAAAAATATTTAAAGTATATCAATAGGGAAGCCAGAGAGAGAGAGAGAGAGAGAGAGAGAGAGAGAGAGTGAGAGAGAGAGAGAGAGGGAGAGAATATTAAGCTCAAATACAGCAGAAAAAAACACTTAAAACTATATCAATAAGGAAGACCCTCCAGGATTTGCTCCAAATCAAACTCAAGGAGAAATTGTTCAGTACTAAGAGGGAAGCGGAGACTAGGAATAGAGAACCCGATAATGCTGTAGCCAATACTGCTTTCCACACACCTACTCTATAATCCCTAACTACTGTACCTCTTATATGGAGCTAGGAAGGCCTGGGCCCTCAAAATCTTACCAATATTTCACCTAGACCTCATATTTCTCTATTGAATTCCAACCAGATAAGGGGTTGAAATCCCTTTACGTGGAAGCTGTCTTCAGAATCCTATCTTATTGAAGACTCCGTGGCATCGGAATAATAAATGATTCAATGCAACTTTGGATTAATATGAATGAAATAATAATATCCATCTTCCCTATAGAATAATGAAAAGCAAGTGTCTGATTATATATATATATATATATATATATATAAATATATATATAAATAAAGAAATCATATATATAAATAAATAAAAAAATCATATATATATATATATATATAGTATATGTGTATATATATACTGCATATATATATATATATATATATATACACAAATGTATATATTTATATATACATATATATAAATACATACATTATATATATATATATATATATGTATATATATATATATATATATATTTATATATATATATATATATATACATATATATATATATATATATATTCATATATATATATATATATATATACATACATATATATATATATATATATGTGTGTGTGTGTGTGTATATATATATACATATATATATAACCATATATATATATATACATATATATATATATATATATATGTGTGTGTGTGTGTGTATATATATATACATATATATATAACCATATATATATATATATATATATACAGGTGTATATATATATGTATATATATACACCCGTTTATTTAACGTTCAATTCATGAAACGAAGGGAGAGAGAGAGAGAGAGAGAGAGAGAGAGAGAGAGAGATTAAACACAAGAGAAGAAAAAAACATTTAAACTATATCAATTGGGAAGCCAGAGAGAGAGAGAGAGAGAGGGAGAGAGAGAGAGAGAGAGAGAGAGAGAGAGAGATTAAACACAAGAGTAGTAAAAAATATTTAAAGTATATCAATAGGGAAGCCAGAGAGAGAGAGAGAGAGAGAGAGAGAGAGAGAGAGAGAATATTAAGCTCAAATACAGCAGAAAAATCACTTAAAACTATATCAATAAGGAAGACCCTCCAGGATTTGCTCCAAATCAAACTCAAGGAGAAATTGTTCAGTACTAAGAGGGAAGTGGAGACTAGGAATAGAGAACCCGATAATGCTGTAGCCAATACTGCTTTCCACACACCTACTCTATAATCCCTAACTACTGTACCTCTTATATGGAGCTAGGAAGGCCTGGGCCCTCAAAATCTTACCGATATTTCACCCAGACCTCATATTTCTCTATTGAATTCCAACCAGATAAGGGGTTGAAATCCCGTTACGTGGAAGCTGTCTTCAGAATCCTATCATATTGAAGACTCCGTGGCATCGGTATAATAAATGATTTAATGCAACTTTGGATTAATATGAATGAAATAATAATATCCATCTTCCCTATAGTATAATGAAGAGCAAGTGTCTGATTATATATATATATATATATATAAATATATATATATATATATATATATAAAGAAATCATATATATGAATAAATAAAAAAATTATATATATATATATATATATACATATATATATATATATATATATGTATATATATATATATATATACATATATATATATATATATATACATATATATATATATATATATATGTATATATATATATATATATATACATATATACAAATGTATATATTTATATATACATATATATAAATACATACATTATATATATATATATATATATATACATATACATATATATATATATATATATACATATATATATATATATAAACATACATACATACATACATACATACATACAAAAATTTACATACATACATGGAAGGATCAGCCTCCCCTTCAATTTTAATAACAAAAAACTGGAACTGTATATAATCTTGACAAAACGTAAGTGACGCAAATTCTTCCTAGCAATACAAATAACGATGTAAAAATAACGAAAGGCAGAACATTAAACCATTTCAAGATAGGATTTCATATATTTAAAGTGAGGATCTGTCAAGTAACAATATTGTACGAGTATGGAGATTTAGATTTAATCACTAGTTGTAAGTACAAATATTCTCTCTCTCTCTCTCTCTCTCTCTCTCTCTCTCTCTCTCTCTCTCTCTCACACACACACACACACAGCAATCTGATTGCACTAAATTTACATCTACATAGAAATCAGCTCAATCATGCTTCACAAACCTTCTCCTCTCCAGGAATTACTCCGAATCACTCCAACCATTTAAACACTTTTCCCGCAGACAGAACAGTCCATGGAAAGCCTCTGGAAAAAGCCAAGAACAGGCCGGCTCGGCATTTTGCTTTTCAAACTCGGCGATTACCAGAATCTACAAGAGCAATTAAACAGAATTCCTCCACTGTGAGCACAAAGCGCCAGGGAGGGAAACTGCAAACAAC
>NC_090727.1:81114731-81119115 GCF_036898095.1 Palaemon carinicauda | reverse complement strand
ATGCATTTTCACATCCACAGCAAATTTGACATTGGCGAGACAGCGGCGGTGCCAAGGAATAATACATCAGAGGGGCGACTTGAAAATGAAGTGTCTGGGGGTATAGTAATCTATTATTCCTCATCTCGGCCATTCAAGTAGAATGAAGCAAAGAGAACGTGTAAGATGTGGAGTGACAATCAAGGCTTGAATTAAGTACTCGCATTGTGTATGACAAAAGGGAAAATGTCTCGGCTGTGATAAGATTGAGATTATTATTATTATTATTATTATTATTATTATTATTATTATTATTATTATTATTATTATTATTATTACCTCCGCCAAAGAAGTTGGAAGGATGTTATGATGTTTTCGCCCTTGTTTGTGTGTGTTTGTTTGTGAACAACTTTCTGGCCGCAATTTTGATCGTAGAGTATTAAACCTTTCAAGGATTAATTGTTATGTTGAGACGTAGAAGTGATTCAATTTTGAAAGTCCTAGGTCAAAGGACGAGGTCAAGGTAGAGTAAAAGGTCAACCGAATTAACCCTAAGGCAAGCTGGTTTCGAAAAATAAGGTATGCACTCTCAGTGTTTTTCTAGTAATTATTATTTTTATTATTATTATTATTATTATTATTATTATTATTATTATTACTATTATTATTATTATTATTATCATCATAACCCTCCCCAACGAAGTTGGAAGGAGGTTATGTTTTCGCCCGTGTTTGTGAGTGTTTGTTTGTGTATAGCTTTCTGGCCACAAATTTCGGGAAATATGCTGCCGTGGCGGAGGTATGCACTCTGAGTGTTTTCTAGTTGTTATTATTATTATTATTATTATTATTATTATTATTATTATTATTATTATTATTATTATTATTACCTCCACCAACGAGGTTGAAAGGAGGTTATGTTTTCACCCCTGTTTATATGTTTGTTTGTTCGTGTGTTTTTGTTTGTGAAAAGCTTCCTGGCCCCAACTTTATGGGTTAACTGTTATGTAAAAAGATAAAAATTATTAAATTTTGAAGGGCAAGATCAAAGGTCAAGGTCACGTTTAAGGAAAGCGTCCAATTAACGCAATCAGCCGTAAGTTTGGACACCATTGTCACGGAGACTTTCAAACTTGGTTCATATTTGAGTATATGAAAACCCACGCCAATTAATACGTGTTGAGGTCGAAGTTCAAGGCCGAGTCCAAGGTCAAGCAAAAGGTCAAATTCCGGTCATCAACCATACGGCCACAATTCTAATCGTAAAGTAATGAAACTTGCAGGGATTTATAACTGTTATGTAAAGAGCTGGAAATGATTAATTGATTCTGGGAAAGGCGAGCTGGTTTCGAGAAATAACCTGCCGTGGCGGAGGTCTGCACTCTGAGTGCTTTTCTAGTTTTGTCTGCATTCAGCTAACTTGGTTCTCCAAGGCTCAGACAGAGTGTAACAGACAGACAGATATACGAACATACCTTAAAGGGAATTAACAGCTAACCTTGATTCTCCAAGTCCCAGACAACAAGAACGTAACAGACAGACAAAAGTATAACAGACAGACAGATAGACGAACATACCTAAACGGGGCTTAACAGCTAACCTTGATTCTCCAAGTCCCAGACAAGAGCGTAACAGACAGACAAGAGTGTAACAGACAGATAGATAGACGAACATACCTTAAAGGGAATTAACATCTAACTTTGACTCTCCTTGGCCTAGACAAGAGTGTAACAGACAGACAGAAATACGAACATACCTAAATAGGGCTTAATAGCTAACTTTGACTCTCCTTGGCCCAGACAAGAGTGTAACAGACAGACAAGAGTGTAACAGACAAATTGACGAATATACCTAGCCGGAGTTTAACAGCTAACCTTGGTTCTCCTTGCCCCAGACAAGAACATAACACACAGACAGATGAGGGGAGCTTAAACCCCAAATTCCACCCATCCAAGGACATACTCAAATGCTCAACCATGGTTGGTCCTCATTTGGTAAACAGAAATTCTCACCAAATTGTGACTCAACTTCCCAGGAAACAACAGAGGCCCCACTGTGAGATATTAGTTGTGGTGGAGAGCCACCTTCTGCAGTAAGTTCAGCAACAAGTTTCTCGAACACTTCCCAGAGATAGCATGTTAGATACGAGGTGCTGGAGACAGATGGTCAGAGCCACTAAAATCTTGATGCTCATTTGTATTGTTTTGTGAAGTAGGTGTTGTCATATGCCGCTGGTAAAGATGTAATTTGGTGTATCTCCTGGTTTAATTGTTGTTATAGAATTTAATAATTATAATAATGATAATAATAATAATAATAATAATAATAATGATAATAATAATAATAATAATAATAATAAATTTTCATTTCCCAAATCATGTCCAATAGACAAGAATTAAGTTTTATAAAGAAAAGAAATATATATATATATATATATATATATATATATATATATATATATATATATTATATATATATATATATATATATAATCATATATATATATATAAATATACATATATATATATATAATATATATATATAATCATATATATATACATATATATTAGTATATATATATATATATATATATTATAATAATAATAATAATAATAATAATAATAATAATAATAATAAAGCCTAACTCTCATTTAAGTATTCAGCACAATTGTCGATAAACTGCGACAAAAGTACCAACCACCAGGTAGAAGAAATAATTTAACCGTCTCCTTGACTGACAAAGGTCAAATAGTGTTATTTGGGACCAAGTGAGCACATGAATGATGTTAACTCTGTGGATTCGAGCATACTGACTTTCAGTAATTATTTGTTATTATTTGTAAGTGCGAAATCATACTTGTAAATGTTAATGTCATGTCGTGAATAAAAATTGCTTTAGTTCGAATGCGTCCCATTTTGGTGTGCAATATTCATTGCATATTATTATTATTATTTTATTATTATTATTATTATTATTATTATTATTATTATTATTATTATTACTAGCTAAGCTACAACCCTAGTTGGAAAAGCAGGATGCTTTAAGCCCAGGGGCCCCCACCAAAGAAAATAACCCAGTGAGAAAGGGAAACAAGGAAAAATAAAATATTTCAAGGAGCAGTAACAACATTTAAATAAATATTTCCCATATAATCTATAAAAAAACTTTAACAACAACAAGAGGGAGAGAAATAAGATAGAAGTGTGTGCCCGACTGTACCCTCTAGCAAGAGAACTCCAACCCTAAGACAGTGGAAGACCATGGTACAGAGGTTAGGGCACTACCCAAGCCTAGAGAACAATGGTTTGATTTCGGAGTGTCCTTCTCCTAGAAGACCTGCTTACCATAGCTAAAGAGTTTCTTTCTACCCTTACCAAGAGGAATGTAGCTACTGAAACAATTACAATGCAGTAGTTAACCCTTTGGGTGAAGAAGATTTGTTAGTTTCACTTTTACAAATACATACATTCTTGAGGAAAGATTTTATTAACAAATATTACCTATTATAAATATTATAATATTTATTAACAATTCTGAACACTGCAGAAGGAAAATAAGACTCCAAAATACCAAATCGGTGGTAAATAATAATAATAATAATAATAATAATAATAAAAACTATCACATTCAACCTAAAGGATATATAGTACGTAATTAAAACTAAACAAAACTTGAAAACTAAAAAACAGAATACGAAACTAAAAAACAAAAATAAGAAACTAAAGAACAGAATACGAAATTAAAGAGCAAAAATCGAACTGAAGGATTATAATTCACAAATAATAAAACCAAATGAAAACATGAAAATTAAAAAAGAAACAATACGAATAACAAAAAAAAATCAAAACAGATTTAATAATCATTTACAAATAATAACAGTAATTAAAACTATTAAGTTGAAATAGGAACTACAAAAAAAAAAAAAACCGCAAAACTTGGAACAATTCCTTACCGACTTTGAATTTGTATCTCGCAACGACAAGCTTTGATCCCACACCTTTTTTACGCAAGATACGCAAAAAGGAAAAAGGAAATACAAAAATAAAAAAAGCGTAAAGTCTGGAATTAAAAGGCTGAAGTGTAAATAGGAAATAATGAAAGGTAATTATCCAAGGTTGAAAGATAATCCTGTTAGATGAGATTTCCTTAATTGTTTGAACTGGAAATTCTCTCTCTCTCTCTCTCCTCTCTCTCTCTCTCTCTCTCTCTCTCTCTCTCTCTCTCTCTCTCCAGTGCGGTAGGGCGCACACAAGAATGAACACTCACCAAACTACCGTGCTTGAAATCATACACAAACACAGAAAATTATATATATATATATATATATATATATTATATATATATATTATATATACATTTATATATATATATATATAATATACATAGATATATAATCCACCTTAT
>NC_090727.1:81099731-81104731 GCF_036898095.1 Palaemon carinicauda | reverse complement strand
TTGTCCTTCTCGATAGACCAATGTCAGTCTCTAGGGCATTGTCCTTCTCGATAGAGCAATGTCAGTCTCAACGGCATTGTCCTTCTCGATAGAGCAATGTCAGTCTCTACGGCATTGTCCTGCTCGATAGACCAATGTCAGTCTCTAGGGCATTGTCCTTCTCGATAGACCAATGTCAGTCTCTAGGGCATTGTCCTGCTCGATAGAGCAATGTCAGTCTCTAGGGCATTGTCCTGCTCGATAGACCAATGTCAGTCTCTAGGATATTGTCCTTCTCGATAGACCAATGTCAGTCTCTAGGGCATTGTCCTGCTCGATAGAGCAATGTCAGTCTCTAGGATATTGTCCTTCTCGATAGACCAATGTCAGTCTCTAGGATATTGTCCTTCTCGATAGACCAATGTCAGTCTCTAGGATATTGTCCTGCTCGATAGAGCAATGTCAGTCTCTACGGCATTGTCCTGCTCGATAGAGCAATGTCAGTCTCTAGGACATTGTCCTTCTCGATAGAGCAATGTCAGTCTCTAGGGCATTGTCCTGCTCGATAGAGCAATGTCAGTCTCTAGGGCATTGTCCTGCTCGATAGAGCAATGTCAGTCTCTAGGGCATTGTCCTGCTCGATAGAGCAATGTCAGTCTCTAGGGCATTGTCCTGCTCGATAGAGAAATGTCAGTCCCTGCTCGATAGAGCAATGTCAGTCTCTAGGGCATTGTCCTGCTCGATAGAGCAATGTCAGTCTCTAGGATATTGTCCTTCTCGATAGACCAATGTCAGTCTCTAGGGCATTGTCCTGCTCGATAGAGCAATGTCAGTCTCTAGGATATTGTCCTTCTCGATAGAGCAATGTCAGTCTCTACGGCATTGTCCTGCTCGATAGAGCAATGTCAGTCTCTAGGGCATTGTCCTGCTCGATAGAGCAATGTCAGTCTCTAGGGCATTGTCCTGCTCGATAGAGCAATGTCAGTCTCTGCTCGATAGAGCAATATCAGTCTCTAGGGCATTGTCCTGCTCGATAGAGCAATGTCAGTTTCTAGGATATTGTCCTTCTCGATAGACCAATGTCAGTCTCTAGGGCATTGTCCTTCTCGATAGACCAATGTCAGTCTCTACGGCATTGTCCTGCTCGATAGACCAATGTCAGTCTCTAGGGCATTGTCCTTCTCGATAGACCAATGTCAGTCTCTACGGCATTGTCCTGCTCGATAGACCAATGTCAGTCTCTAGGGCATTGTCCTTCTCGATAGACCAATGTCAGTCTCTACGGCATTGTCCTGCTCGATAGACCAATGTCAGTCTCTAGGGCATTGTCCTTCTCGATAGACCAATGTCAGTCTCTACGGCATTGTCCTGCTCGATAGACCAATGTCAGTCTCTAGGGCATTGTCCTTCTCGATAGACCAATGTCAGTCTCTACGGCATTGTCCTGCTCGATAGACCAATGTCAGTCTCTAGGATATTGTTCTTCTCGATAGACCAATGTCAGTCTCTAGGATATTGTCCTTCTCGATAGAGCAATGTCAGTCTCTAGGGCATTGTCCTGTTCGATAGAGCAATGTCAGTCTCTAGGATATTGTCCTTCTCGATAGACCAATGTCAGTCTCTAGGATATTGTCCTTCTCGATAGACCAATGTCAGTCTCTAGGATATTGTCCTTCTCGATAGACCAATGTCAGTCTCTAGGGCATTGTCCTGCTCGATAGAGCAATGTCAGTCTCTAGGGCATTGTCCTGCTCGATAGAGCAATGTCAGTTTCTAGGATATTGTCCTTTTCGATAGACCAATGTCAGTCTCTAGGGCATTGTCCTTCTCGATAGACCAATGTCAGTCTCTAGGATATTGTCCTTCTCGATAGACCAATATCAGTCTCTAGTATATTGTCCTTCTCGATAGAGCAATGTCAGTCTCTACGGCATTGTCCTGCTCGATAGACCAATGTCAGTCTCTAGGATATTGTCCTTCTCGATAGACCAATGTCAGTCTCTACGGCATTGTCCTGCTCGATAGACCAATGTCAGTCTCTAGGATATTGTCCTTCTCAATAGACCAATGTCAGTCTCTAGGATATTGTCCTTCTCGATAGAGCAATGTCAGTCTCTAGGATATTGTCCTTCTCGATAGACCAATGTCAGTCTCTAGGATATTGTCCTTCTCGATAGAGCAATGTCAGTCTCTAGGATATTGTCCTTCTCGATAGACCAATGTCAGTCTCTAGGATATTGTCCTTCTCGATAGAGCAATGTCAGTCTCTAGGGCATTGTCCTGTTCGATAGAGCAATGTCAGTCTCTAGGATATTGTCCTTCTCGATAGACCAATGTCAGTCTCTAGGATATTGTCCTTCTCGATAGACCAATGTCAGTCTCTAGGATATTGTCCTTCTCGATAGACCAATGTCAGTCTCTAGAGCATAGTTCTGTTCGATAGAGCAATGTCAGTCTCCAAGACATTGGCCTTCTCGATAGAGCAATGTCAGTCTCTAGGATATTGTCCTTCTCGATAGAGCAATGTCAGTCTCTAGAGCATTGTCCTGTTCGATAGAGCAATGTCAGTCTCCAAGACATTGTCCTTCTCGATAGACCAATGTCAGTCTCTAGGATATTGTCCTTCTCGATAGAGCAATGTCAGTCTCTAGGATATTGTCCTTCTCGATAGACCAATGTCAGTCTCTAGGATATTGTCCTTCTCGATAGAGCAATGTCAGTCTCTACGGCATTGTTCTGCTCGATAGACCAATGTCAGTCTCTAGGATATTGTCCTTCTCGATAGAGCAATGTCAGTCTCTAGGATATTGTCCTTCTCGATAGAGCAATGTCAGTCTCTAGGATATTGTCCTTCTCGATAGAGCAATGTCAGTCTCTAGGATATTGTCCTTCTCGATAGAGCAATGTCAGTCTCTAGGATATTGTCCTTCTCGATAGACCAATGTCAGTCTCTAGGATATTGTCCTTCTCGATAGAGCAATGTCAGTCTCTAGAGCATTGTCCTGTTCGATAGAGCAATGTCAGTCTCCAAGACATTGTCCTTCTCTATAGACCAATGTCAGTCTCTAGGATATTGTCCTTCTCGATAGAGCAATGTCAGTCTCTAGGATATATTCCTTCTCGATAGACCAATGTCAGTCTCTAGGATATTGTCCTTCTCGATAGAGCAATGTCTGTCTCTAGGATATTGTCCTTCTCGATAGACCAATGTCAGTCTCTAGGATATTGTCCTTCTCGATAGAGCAATGTCAGTCTCTAGGGCATTGTCCTTCTCGATAGAGCAATGTCAGTCTCTAGGGCATTGTCCTGTTCGATAGAGCAATGTCAGTCTCCAAGACATTGTCCTTCTCGATAGAGCAATGTCAGTCTCTAGGATATTGTCCTTCTCGATAGAGCAATGTCAGTCTCTAGAGCATTGTCCTGTTCGATAGGGCAATGTCAGTCTCCAAGACATTGACCTTCTCGATAGACCAATGTCAGTCTCTAGGATATTGTCCTTCTCGATAGACCAATGTCAGTCTCTAGGATATTGTCCTTCTCGATAGACCAATGTCAGTCTCTAGGATATTGTCCTTCTCGATAGAGCAATGTCAGTCTCTAGGATATTGTCCTTCTCGATAGACCAATGTCAGTCTCGAGGATATTGTCCTTCTCGAAAGAGCAATGTCAGTCTCTAGGGCATTGTCTTGTTCGATAGAGCAATGTCAGTCTCCAAGACATTGTCCTTCTTGATAGACCAATGTCAGTCTCTAGGATATTGTCCTTCTTGATAGAGCAATGTTAGTCTCTAGAGCATTGTCCTGTTCGATAGGGCATTGTCAGTCTCCAAGACATTGTCCTTCTCGATAGACCAATGTCAGTCTCTAGGATATTGTCCTTCTCGATAGAGCAATGTCAGTCTCTAGGATATTGTCCTGTTTGATAGAGCAATGTCAGTCTCCAAGACATTGTCCTTCTCGATAGACCAATGTCAGTCTCTAGGATATTGTCCTTCTCGATAGAGCAATGTCAGTCTCTAGAGCATTGTCCTGTTCGATAGAGCAATGTTAGTCTCCAAGACATTGTCCTTCTCGATAGACCAATGTCAGTCTCTAGGATATTGTCCTTCTCGATAGACCAATGTCAGTCTCTAGGATATTGTCCTTCTAGATAGACCAATGTCAGTCTCTAGAGCATTGTCCTGTTCGATAGAGCAATGTCAGTCTCCAAGACATTGTCCTTCTCGATAGACCAATGTCAGTCTCTAGGATATTGTCCTTCTCGATAGAGCAATGTCAGTCTCTAGAGCATTGTCCTGTTCGATAGAGCAATGTCAGTCTCCAAGACATTGTCCTTCTCGATAGACCAATGTCAGTCTCTAGGATATTGTCCTTCTCGATAGAGCAATGTCAGTCTCTAGAGCATTGTCCTGTTCGATAGAGCAATGTCAGTCTCCAAGACATTGTCCTGTTCGATAGACCAATGTCAGTCTCTAGGATATTGTCCTTCTCGATAGAGCAATGTCAGTCTCTAGAGCATTGTCCTGTTCGATAGAGCAATGTCAGTCTCCAAGACATTGTCCTTCTCGATAGACCAATGTCAGTCTCTAGGATATTGTCCTTCTCGATAGAGCAATGTCAATCTCTAGAGCATTGTCCTGTTCGATAGAGCAATGTCAGTCTCCAAGACATTGTCCTTCTCGATAGACCAATGTCAGTCTCTAGAGCATTGTCCTGTTCGATAGAGCAATGTCAGTCTCTAGAGCATTGTCCTGTTCGATAGAGCAATGTCAGTATCTAGAGCATTGTCCTGTTCGATAGAGCAATGTCAGTCTCCAAGACATTGTCCTTCTCGATAGACCAATGTCAGTCTCTAGGATATTGTCCTTCTCGATAGAGCAATGTCAGTCTCCAAGACATTGTCCTGTTCGATAGAGCAATGTCAGTCTCCAAGACATTGTCCTTCTCGATAGAGCAATGTCAGTCTCTAGAGCATTGTCCTGTTCGATAGAGCAATGTCAGTCTCCAAGACATTGTCCTTCT
>NC_090727.1:81082231-81094731 GCF_036898095.1 Palaemon carinicauda | reverse complement strand
TTTTGAAAAGAATTTTCCTTCGTTGTTTTAAAGGTTCAAAAGTTACTCATGAATGGCAAAGGCAAGAGACAGTGACATTGCCCTATCAAGCAGGACAATGCCCTAGAGACTGACCTTATATAACATAAGATCAGCGGTGAGTCCCCCTTCCCCCCAAGCTACGACCAAGGAGGGCCAGACAATGGCTGCTGGTCCCTCAGCTGGTAGACCTACAGGCTCCCCCAAACACCCCCATCCTTTGCTCACAAGAATGGTGAGGTTGCGGAGACTACAAGAAACCATATATATATATATATATATATATATATATATATATATATATATATATATATATATGTGTGTGTGTGTGTGTGTGCGTGTGTGTGTGTGTATCCCTTTTTGAGTGGTGATACCTTGATGTAGTGAAAGGATTTGCCTATCGGTATGATCAAGCTGTAAGGCTACTATTTAGATTTCAGGGCCACCCATACTAGGTTGGTTTACTGTGAACGATCAGACCAGTCTCCTAAAATCACCAATTTGCAGTGGCCAGCGTGGTGGTAAAAAGTACATGTCTGAGGCCGTTGTCCTGCTGTGAACTAGAAACGGCTGCATTTGTTGCCTATCGTTTAATCAAATTCTTAAATCAAGTTCAATTTGCCTATTATTATTATTATTATTATTATTATTATTATTATTATTATTATTATTATAAATGAAAAGGTGGCAAATGATTACGGTTCCATATTCACTGTTATTTCAAAAGCACTCGGACTATAGGGCGCCGCTCTTATGTTCTTCATCTGAGTTGAGCGATATTCTCATATTATTTCGCCCAATAGATAGATTAATTTTCTTCGGAATTGAGCGATAGTTTCAAATAGCTTCGCCCTTTGGAATGAGTGAGAGGCCAAGGTATGTTGAAGAATGTCGAGTGCTTCGCAGAGTTCAACGATTGAACATTTTTGGTTTTGAGCGAAACATTGTGAGAAACAACTGAAGGTTTAGTTAGTATTTTCCGTTGTGATATGACTTTTTCATTTATTTTCGTCTAGGAGGAAGCAGGTGACAAAAAAGATGCTATGGGGGAATTTAGTGTTCTCTCTCTCTCTCTCTCTCTCTCTCTCTCTCTCTCTCTCTCTCTCTCTCTCTCTCTCTGCATATATATATACGTTCGCACACTACTCAATGTTCCGGTTAATAAAACAAGACGAAGTGTTCGAACAATCTCTAGAAGAATCACAAACTGGGATTGCCCGCTTTTATTTCCCGCCCTCCTCCCGCTTAGATCAATTGGCCTTGACTTCGACTTAATTCTTAACGTCTTTGTGTAATGAATATTATAAAAAATGTAATTCTTGAATCATATAAGTAATAAGTGTAATTAATGTGTAATAATTTCTGGTTATTTGCATAAGAAAGAAGTGACTTGATAACTACTTTTGTCAAACTGAGGTCGAAATCGAAATGATGGTTTCGAATGATTGTGCTTCTGAGGAGAAGAGCCCTTCTTACCCAAGACGTCTAAGTTTCATCTTGCTAAATGAATAAACACAAACACATGCACGCACACACAAACTATTTATTTAAGATAAACTTTACAAAATTTCTATTTTAGACAATAAATAATAAAATATATAATAAAAACAATTATTTGAAACTAAAGAATTCATAAAATTACTTTATTAGATATAAAATATTCAAAACATCTAAATAACGTCTTAGTTCAATATAAATTTTGTCAGAGAAAGAACGGAGAAACAAAATCATAATTTCAACAATCTATCCCAATTATTACGTCATGATATTAATTATTCATTAAGTTTTCATTTCAAACAAACATCTTATATTTAAATATATATATCAATATTATTTATAGTTGGCAATAGACAATAACAATCAGAAATTTATGAAAATTAAGAAAAAAAATTAACGAATGTTGAAGCGGTTATTTACAATTGTCACACAAAACAGTCTTTTTATTTTTAGACATTTTTCACATTTACGTAAATAATTATCTTTTTTCTCTCCTTTTATACAGAAAGATAAAGCTTATCTAGTCCATCCTCATGCCTTCTTGTTAGAATAGTGTTAATAATAATGTTAATAAAAATATTAATAATAATAACAGTAGATATTAAAGGAATTCTATGAAACAAACGAAATTCGATTTCAAATTCTACTCGAAAATAGAATTTTTTTCCTCAAAGGAAACATTAAATTTCAGTCTTTCAATTTCAGACTGTCATTGGTGAGAAGGAATTGAAAAAATGGGTAATTGTATTAGATATCAAATACATAATGGAAAATGAATTACTTAATTGGGAAATAGGTTGGTAAGTATGGATTTATAAAATTACACTAAAGAATTATATATACAGTATATATATATATATATATATATATATATATATATATATATATATATATATATATATATGTGTGTGTGTGTGTGTGTGTGTGTGTGTGTGTATACCCACACGCCTAGAAAACAGATCCAGAAATATATAAACTGAATAATATGCTGTCTTTCTATACCGGAATTTGAAGGAGCAAAAATGGAGGAGTCGTTATCTTCTAAAGCACAATTCCGACGTCAGGAAATTCATTGGACATTTTCAAAAAAAAAGAAAAAAAAATTAATTTCCTTTCAAAAAAAAAAAAAAACTGAATTGTATATAGTTGGATATGTCTTTTGGATGAATTTCGATCAGAAATTGAAAATGAAAATAATTATATATATCGTGATAGAAGAATTAAAAAATATATATCATAAGAGAAAGGTTTTAAAAAGTATATAAAAGAAGAATTGGAGATTATTATTATTATTATTATTATTATTATTATTATTATTATTACATGCTAAGCTACTACCCTAGTTGGAAAAGCAGGATGCTATAAGCCCAAGGGCCCCAACAAGGGAAAACAGCTCAGTGAGGAAAGGAAATAAGAAAATATGCTATAAGAGAAGAATATTAAGAAATAAAAGAGAAGTGTGGAATAATATATAGAATATAATGTATTATAAAATATAATATTGTATACGATATGTTATATAATATACGATATACCAAAAAATATACCAATAGATATTTGAAATATTAAAGATAATCAATGATAGAATATGGTATGATATAAAATGAAATATAAAAATGAAATATTTAAAATATATAAATTATATATTATATAAAATAGTATATAATAGGAATTAGATAAACAAGATAAATATTATGTATAAGATATATATAAAATATAATGTATTATATTGAATATATATACATACATATATATTATACACACACACACACATATATATATATTTATATATATATATATATATATATATATATATATATCAAAAATTTTAAACATTTTTTATTTTTCCTAACATACTCACCGAGAACCACTTTCTCTAGGAGGGTCCTTGACCTCTCAATCTCGACCAAGATTTTCCCGCGCTACCCCCCTATCTCGCTCCATATAGTTCCTACCCCCGTCGCCAGGATAAGCCCTGCGGCCCGGATTAAGGCAGGTCACTGCTTTCCCGGGTCAGGATGCTCATTAAGTTCGCCGTTTAGCCCAACCCGGCAATGGAAGAATGGCACTCGGGGACGGACGGGAGGGCCATTACCCGAAAGTGGTTCTCGGTGAGTATGTTAGGAAAAATAAAAATTGTTTAAAATTTTTGATTTGTTCCAACACAATATACTCAGCGAGAACCACTTTCTATAGGAGACTTACACCTTAGGAGGCGGGAGAGCCATTCTGCCACTTGGTCTGGCACATAGTGCCTGGAGGGCTACGGAATGCGGGGGTACAGAGAGCGGATAGGGGGTAACAGCGGAAACCTTACGCTTATATTTTAAGACTTACCTCTTCACATCTTCTCTACTGAATCTTCTCCTGAAGAAGTAGGGACGAGTCTATTCACTGTTGGGGACGTCTTCTAGCCTGCCGCTACACAGCTTGGAGGGCGGCGATGACTGTCCCAATGGAGAATCCATCCAAAGACTTTCTTGAGTAGTCTTTGAGATAGTGGGCCGTGAAGGTCGACTGGTGTGACCAAGTGCCGGCCTGTAGGATCTGCCCCACTGCCATGTTTCTCTCAAAGGCCAAGGAAGTGCTCAGGCCTCTGATGTCATGGGGGCGGGGAGTGCCTGGTACTGCCACCTTGTCCTCTTCATAAGTCCTAGTGATGACTTGTCTCAGCCAGAAGGAAATAGTGTTCTTGGACACTTGCTTCTTATTAACACCTGAAGAGACGAAGAGGTTCTTGGCACCTGGGCGGAGATGAGCTGTCCTTTCCAGGTACTTCCTGAGCGTCCTGACTGGGCATAACTTCAGGTCTTCCGTATTGCCTGTCTTGGGGATGGCCGGAATTGAGAAACCTTCAAACCTCGGGTCCCAGACTGCTGGGTTCTGAGTCTTTGCTACAAAGGAGGGTACGAACTTGAAGGATACCTCCCTCCACCCTTTGGAGTGTGCCACGTCGTAGGAGAGACCGTGGATCTCACCTACTCTCTTAGCTGAAGCCAAGGCTAGCAAGAAGACAGTCTTGAGGGTGAGATCTTTGTCCCCGATATCTATGAGGGGTTCAAAGGGAGGACGACACAGCATTTTCAGGACCTTGGCCAGGTCCCATCTGGGCACTCTCATGGCTTGAGGAGGACAGGATTGCTCGAAACTTCTAATCAGCATTCCTATGTGTCTCGAGGTCCCCAGGTCGATGCCTTTCAGGAGAAAGACTTGGCCTAAGGCTGCTCGTACTCCTTTAATAGCTGGGATTGACATCCCTATTTTATCCCTAAGGTACACGAGAAAGTCAGCTATGTCAGGGACCGAGGCTTTAAGGGGTCTTATGTGTTTTGCCGCGCACCACTTCGTAAAGGCGGCCCACTTCGCCTGGTAGACCACGGTAGAGGATTTTCTTAGGTATAGGGACATCCTCTTAGCTGTGGAGGAGGAGTACCCCTCCTTCTTCAGGAGCCGCTCGATAGTCTCCAGGCGTGAAGGCGAAGAGAGAGAGGGTTGTCGTGGAACTTGAGGAAGTGAGGTTGACTCAGTAGATCTGACCTGGGGGGCAGAGGCCACGGCGGATGGCTTGCCAGGTCTTTTAGATCCGCGAACCACTCTCTCTCCGGCCACCAGGGCGCTACCAAAGTCATCTTTAGGTTTTGGGAGGTTCTTACTCTGTTGAGCACCTGCCTTAGCAGCGTGAAGGGGGGAAAGGCATATACATCCAGGTTGTCCGACTTGTGCTGGAAGGCGTCTTCTAGGGCTGCTCCTTCGTCTGGTACCGGGGAGCAATAAACCGGTAACTTGGCGTTGAGCTTCGTTGCGAAGAGGTCCATCACCGGGGAGCCCCAGCGTTGAAGGATGAGTCTGGCCACTTCTGGGTGTAGGGACCATTCCGTCCCTACTATCTGACCTATCCTGCTGAGGCCGTCGGCTAGCACGTTCCTTTTCCCGGGGATGAACCTTGCTAGAAGTATCACCTGGTGCTCGTCCGCCCAATGCAGGATGTTTACGGTGATGTCGCACAGTTCCTTTGACTTCATGCCACCTTGTTTCTTGATGTAGGCTACCACCGTGGTGTTGTCGCACATTAGGGCCACGGTGTTTCCCTTCAACCGACTTGCAAAGTGCAGACATGCCTTTTGTACTGCTTTTAGCTCCAGGACGTTGATGTGGAGTTGCTTTTCGGTCTCCGACCAGGTCCCGCTTGCTGTTTCCTCCCGCAGGTGGGCTCCCCACCCTAGGCTGGAGGCGTCTGTGAACTCGGGGGGACAGGACCCGAGGGGCATCCCCTTGAGGGAGTTCGACTGGCATAGCCACCATTTTAAGGCTGCTCTCGTGTCCGGAAGGACCGGAATCAATGTTTTCTGAGAGCCCGTCTGGGACCATAGAGCCTTGAGGTTCCATTGTACGGGTCTGAGCCGTATCTTCCCTTGGGGAACCAGTTTCTCTAATGAGACCAGGTGACCTATCAGCCTCTGCCAGTCTTTCGCCTTCCTGGGAAGCTCCGACAGGAACGGCTGAATGATCTTGATGAGGTTCTGTATCCTGTCTTCCGAGGGGAAGGCCTTCCCCTGCACGGTGTCCAACGTCATCCCCAAGTACCCCATTCTGTTGGATGGAGTTAGGATCGATTTCTCCAGGTTGATAATGATTCCCAGACTCCTGCAGAACTGGAGGAGGTCCTTCCCTTGCTCTTCCAAGAGGGCCTTTGAGCTGGAAAGGAGCAACCAGTCGTCCAGGTATCTGATGAGGCGGATACCTCGTTCGTGAGCCCATACTGAGACCGTCGCGAAGACCCTCGTGAACACTTGAGGGGCCGTCGACAGGCCGAAGCAGAGGGTCCTGAACTGCAGGATCTGGGAGCCCCATTTTACCCGGAGGAACATCCGACTCGACGGGTGGACCGGAATCTGGAAGTACGCGTCCTTGAGGTCGACCGTCATCATAAAATCTTTCTCCCTCAAGGACATCAGGACGGATTTTGGGGTGTCCATCTTGAAGTTCGTCTTCTTGACGAACTTGTTGAGGGCCGACAGGTCTATCACCGGTCTCCACACCCCCGTTGCTTTCTCCACCAGGAACAGGCGGCTGTAGAAGCCTGGCCCTGGGAGAAGGACTTCTTCCATGGCTCCCTTCTCCAACATGGAGGAAATTTCTTTTTGCAGGGTAGCCCTTTTCAACGGGTCCCTGGGAGCCAACCATTCTGTCTGGGTGGCTGGAATAAGAGGGGGGTGGATCCGCTATGAAGGGGATCCTGTAGCCTTCTTTCAGGACGGACACCGTCCAAGCATCCGCCCCATGCGTTTTCCATGCTTGCCAATATGGTCTGAGGCATCCCCCAACCCGAGGCCTGGGCGGGAGTAGGGGGCCTCTCCCTCTACCTTCTCCTAGAGGGGCGGCCTGATCTGCCTCTCTTCGAGGCGGAGTAACCTGACCTGAAGGAGCTGGCAGAAGCTGGAGCTCCCCTGCGGGAGGGCTGTGGTGTTGATGTCCAGGAGGAGGCGGGGGCGTCCCTCCTCGAAGAGCTGGGGTTAGCCTGAGGGGTCACGGCATTATCCGAGACTGACCTCCTGTAAGGAGGCCTCCTGGAGGATGTTTGTTTGGGGACGTTGGCCTCTCTCCTCTTGGACACCTTCTCCATCATCACTTCTAGTTCCTTCAACGGAAACAGCGACTCGCCTCCTAGGGGTAGGCTACGAACCACTCGAGCCTCTCTGTCCGGGATTTTTCTTGTCAACTTGGAAAGCACTGTGTCCCGCTTCCGAAGGACCCAGTTGGCCGTCAAGGAGAGTGCCTGATAAGCCATAAACTTGAGGGCTTTCCCCCCGGAGGTGAGAAGGTCCGACAGGAGACCTTGTTGCTCAGGATCGTCGGGGTCTGTGGAGGCCTGTACGTTAACCAACGTGGAGGCCCACCAGTCCAGCCATGAGGAGACGTTAACCATATCTCTTGACATCTCCTCCATCATGCCGGCTTCAGAGGGTGAGAAGGACACAGGGGCTGAATAGGCCCTTTCGTCCGAGCCGCCCCGTCCCAGGATGTCCAAGGCTGGGTCCACCCTACAGGGACCTGGGCGCCGTCCTTCCGGGATATAAACTTTGCCCTGTAGTTTGAGACCCTGGAGGAGTTTGGAGGCACTCTGGGACTTGGGGGCCTCCGCACTGCTGGCCACCAAGTTGTCGATGTATTCTTGTCCCAGTACTAGGTCTGGGGCGAGAGGCAGGGCCAGGGAGGACTTCGGAAGGACGTCACGGTGAGTATATCTCAAGAGGCTCGACCTCCATGCATTCACCTTAGGCGCCGAGGGTTCCGGAATTCCATGGAGCCTTCTGACGAGACCTACCACCCTTCTGTAGGCGGAGTCCTCCGACGGGGAAGCCTCGTCTCCGTCGGCCGAGGCCTCGGCTTGGCGTAGGGGCGCCGTGCTTGGGCGGTAGACCGGGCGTTCTCCTCTCGGTTCCAGGGCGGACGGCCCGTAACCGTAGGGCGCCCCGTACGCGGGTGGGTCTCGCCGTAGAGCGGGGGCCACCGACTCCGGGAGGACTTTCGACTGCCCCAAGGCTCTGGAAGAGGAGGACACGGTCCCGGTGGGATGACCCGACCCCGGAAACCGGTCCTTCCTGCTCGACGACCGCCCCAGCTGGGCTGGTTCGGTCGGGCTGCCTTCTCGGAAGCGCGCTTCCCCCCGCTGGGCGGGGTGAACCGGAGGCCTCGAGGACTTGTGCCTAAGAGCGAGGTCCTTCCTGCGGGGCAGGTCGAGCGGTTCTAGGCTGTGTGTAGGCAGTGACAACCTAGAGGCTCGTTCACTGGACCGAGAGTCTGGAGAGCGGTGCTTTCTGGACTCTCCTGAGGGGACGTAGACCCATTCGCCGCCGGGAGAGACCTCCCTCTTGTACTTACGGGAGTGAGAGCGTGGGCGCTTCCTGTTGTGCCGCGACCTCGACCTGGAGCGGGAACGATCACTATCGGTCCGCTCTCTCTTCCGGTGCCGTTTCTCCCTGCGTTCTCCTCCGGAGGATGAATCTGCTTCCGAAGAGTCCGAGGGCGCCACGTTCCTCGCCTAACGACTGCTCGAGTGATGCGCGGGGGAGGCTCTTCGCCGTCGATCGTCCGAGACAGGATGCTGGAGGAAGTCCTCGGGAACTGCTGTAGAGATCGAGGGCACCGAGTCTACTCTGTCCCTGCTAGCAGGCCAGGGACCCAGGGACACGTCCATCCTTAGCGGTGACCTCCCCGGAGTCTTCGGCAATTTCCACCCGAAGGCATCGCTACTCGGGCGGCGAACTCTAGCGTGGTTGTCCTTTGGAGGGGGAGAACCCGACGCACCGGCCCACGAGGGCGGGGGGAGTCTGAAATCGCCACACTGCCCCACACTGGGTCTTCTGAGGAAGCGTGATCCCCTGCCACGTGGCCCGATTCCCCCGAAGCACTAGCGGCCCTTCCGTTCTCTCCAGAGGGGCCAGCCCTTGGTTCCTCCCTCACACTAGGTTCACCGGGGAGAACACTATGGCTAACAATAACACTGGGGGCTTGTTGCCCATTCCTCTGCGAAGGAGACGGAGAGGCCGAGGCTTCGTCGGACCGATCACTGACCAACTGTAAAGAGGACACGCCACTCACTTTCTTGGGGGAACGCTTCGACGACTTCTTTTTCTTGGTACTATACCGTACCCACTGAATGCCGTCCCAACTCACGGACTCGGGACACGTGTCCGAGGAGGAACAAACTTTACCCCTGCACTTGGAACAAAGGGAATGAGGGTCCACTTCTGGCTTAGAGAGGAAAGCCCCACACGACTTTCCTGCTCTAGGACCAGGGCAACGACGCACATGCTCCATCGTACGCACACGAAGAGCCAACACTAACGAGTTACAGGAACACTGGATATACGCAAGGGGAACGTACTGAGAACACTTTGCGAAAACGCACTATCGCAGAAAAAACACAAGTCCCCACACTGGAAACACGTGGGATCACAACGCGCCAAAGGATCGAGAGTTTAAGCGAGAGGGTGAGATGTTTTACATCTCACGACCAAGAACTTAATGGGCATCCTGACCCGGGAAAGCAGTGACCTGCCTTAATCCGGGCCGCAGGGCTTATCCTGGCGGCGGGGGTAGGAACTATATGGAGCGAGATAGGGGGGTAGCGCGGGAAAATCTTGGTCGAGATTGAGAGGTCAAGGACCCTCCTAGAAAAAGTGGTTCTCGCTGAGTATATTGTGTTGGAACAAATATATATTATATATACATTCTATGTAATATATTTTATATATAATATTTAGCTTTTTAAAATATAATATATAGAATATAATGTACACACACACATATATATATATATATATATATATATATACATATATATATATATATATATATATATATATATATATATATATATATGTATATATATATATATATATATGTGTGTGTGTGTGTGTGTGTGTGTGTATGTGTGTATTTGACATTTTGATAATTTATATCTAGGCCTATCCTTAAAACACTATCACAGTCCATACATAGTGGGAAAGAATAACTGTAAAAACTGTTTAGTAAACTCGACCGATATTCAAATAAGCATAAATAATAACATTGTATCGATATCTCTTATAAAGTACGTAATCTACCAATAGCCCTATCTCTTGACAGTAACTACTTATTTCCTCATTTCCTTTCCTCACTGGGCTATTTTTCCCTTTTGGAGCCCTTGGGCTTATAGCGTCTTGCTTTTCCAACTACGGGTTGTGGCTTAGCTTGTAATAATAATAATAATAATAATAATAATAATAATAATAATAGTACTGATAATAAGGATAATAGTATTAATGATAATAAGGATAATAGTAATAATGATATTATTATTATTATTATTATCAATAGTAATAATAATAATAATAATGATAATAATAGTAGTAATGATAATAAGGATAATAACAACAACAACAACAACAACAATAATAATAATAATAATAATAATAATAATAATAATAATAATAATAATAGTCTTTCAGTGGCCAAATAAATATTACAGTAAAATCTGATGGATATCATCTTAGAAACATTGATTTTGTAGAGGGGTAGGCCTAAATGGATGAATATTCCATAAAGAAAACTGTGATTAACTCTGTTATTACCCTAAATGACTCCTATACCCAAAGAGAAACTTAATTTCTAAAACATAATAAATAGTGGAGCCCCATTGATGAAAACTGCCCCACCCATAGAAAGGATTACTCATATACTAATTGAATAAACTTAATGTCTACTAAAGCCAAAATGGAATTTTAGATATATGTATAATAACCCACCAAGTTATCGTAACTAGACGTTAAAAAATATCTAATTGTTTTCTAAGTGTTTCGATAATGTGGGTTTGAGAATTCCAAATACTTAAGAATATATAAAACTAACAGATACTGTATGTTCTGTATGGCACACGGACCAGGAAAATTGCACTTATAGTAAAGCAAGTAAAAGTGTATTTCTCATTTATACCCTACTTTCTTACTTTATATTATATACTATAGGACCTACATATGTTAGTCCTATACAATTCTATTTATTTAACCTTACACTGTATTCTTAATTAATTATCAAATCCACATTATAAAAACACTTAGAAAACGAGAAAGTTTTTTCTTGAAAGTCATAATATCTTCAGTCTTTCAGATGTCTAGTAGTACTGTTATAGTCTACATTTTATGATTATAAATATTACAGCCTCTATTCTAATATATCTCACAGATATATATTATTTCTATACGCATATTGCATCAAATTTGTCTACTACAGTCAATTTACAGTTTAATTTTAGAAAATAAAAATGAAAAAGGTTTAGAATTTTTTTTATATAGTCTACATTTTTATATTTTATATATATCAGAGCCTCTATTCTAATATATCTTACAGATATATATTATTTCTATATGTATACAGCATAAAATTTGTATATTAGAGTCAAATTACAGATTAATTTTAGAAAATAAAAAAAGTTTAGAAAATTTTGTAATATAGTCTACATTTTATATTTCTATATATCAGAGCCTCTATTCTAATATATCTCACAGTTATATATTATTTATATATGCATACAGCATCAAATTTGTATATTACAGTGTAATTACAGTTTAATTTTAGAAAATAAAAAGTTTCTTTATTTAGAAAATCCAAAATCCTGCGCGAAATTTTAAAGAAGAAGACTAGCGCGGCACTGAGCCCTTTTCTGTGATGAGGTATTATTTTAGGAGTCCTTAAAGGCAAGCAAAATTTCCCCTTTTTATCCAACAAAATGTTCCCGTGTTTTATTCAACATAATTTCACCTTTTTATCTAACTAAATTTCCATTTTTCGTCCAACAAAATTTCCCCTTTTTATCTAACAAACTCTACCACTTTTATCCAACAAAACATCGCCCTTTTATCAGAAAATTTCCGTTTTTATCCAACAAAATATCCCCTTTATCTAATCAAATTTCCCCTTTTATGCAACAAAACGTTCCCCTCTTTCTTCAAAAAAAAATTTTAACCTTTTTATCCAACAAAATGTCCCCTTTTTATCCAACAAAATTTCCCTTTTTATCCAACAAAATTTCCTTTTATAAAAAAAAAAAAATCGTTTTTATCCAAAAACTTTTCCTATTTTTATCCAGTAAAAATTCCTCTTTTCATCCAACAAAATTTCCCCTTTTATCTAACAAAATTTCCCCTTTTCATCCAACAAGATTTCCCCTTTTCATCTAACAAAATTTCCTATTTTCCTCCAACAAAATTTCCTATTTTCCTCCAACAAAATTTCCCCTTTTCCTCCAACGAAATTTCCCATTTCCTCCAACAAACCTTTCCCCTTATTATCCAAGAAAATTTCCCCTTTCATCCAACAAAAATTCCCCTTTTATCCAACAAAATTTCCCCTTTCCATCCAACAAAATTTCCCCTTTCATCCAACAAAATTTCCCCTTCCATCCAACAAAATTTCCCCTTTCCATCCAACCAAATTTCCCCTTC
>NC_090727.1:81069807-81076731 GCF_036898095.1 Palaemon carinicauda | reverse complement strand
GCAGATTTTTGCTCAGAAAATGTCTATAACGTTTACAAACAATTCCAGAAGGCTACAATTACTGCCATATCTTTGCTCAGACAGCATCTATAACGTCTACAACAATTCCAGAAGTCTAAAATCATTGCGAGATATTCGCTCAAGACAGCATCTATAACGTTTACAAACAATTCCAGAAGGCTACAATTACTGCCATATCTTTGCTCAGACAGCATCTATAACGTCTACAACAATTCCAGAAGTCTAAAATCATTGCGAGATATTCGCTCAAGACAGCATCTATAACGTTTAAAACAATTGGAAAAGTCTAAAATTATTGCCAGATCTTTGCTCAGACAGCATCTATAACGTTTAAAACAATTCCAAAAGGCTAAAATCACTGCCAGATATTCGCTCAAGACAGCATCTATAACGTTTAAAACAATTGGAAAAGTCTAAAATCACTGCCAGATATTCGCTCAGACAGCATCTATAACGTTTAAAACAATTGGAAAAGTCTAAAATTACTGCTAGATGGCAGATCTTTGCTCAGACAGCATCTATAACATTTCCAACAATTCCAGAAGTCTAGTGTATGCAGAGGATGATATCCAACCCAAGGGAAAAATAAACCTGGTATAAACTGCAACTTAACGAGAGCCTGAAGATAAAGACAAAACGTAGCCTCATTATCATCTCCAAGCTTGTTACATCTCCCAGACGAAGGCATTTAATTAGCTCAGTGACTTCTTTTCTGGGAAATAGCCTGCCGCAATGGCACATTATGTTACATTTCTGTCGCAATGAGCTAATTCTCAAAGCTCCTGCGTCAGTTGCCCCCAGAAAATTTTTTTTGAAATGGGAGAGGTTGTGAAGAGGGTATTATGAGCAAAGGATTTTTCTAGACGATTGTGGCTGACGATATTTTGTAGGCGCAAGATTGGATAATATCGTAACATGCTAAGGAATCCACGTATAAAAAATATATTTTTTCTCTCTCTCTCTCTCTCTCTCCTCTCTCTCTCTCTCTCTCTCTCACACACATTACTTTTTATATCGCTTAATTATTTCCTTATTTCCATTCCTCACTGGGCTATTTTTCCCTGTTGGAGCCTCGGGCTTATAGCATCTTGCTCTTCCAACTACGGTTGTAGCTTAGATAATAATAATAATAATAATAATAATAATAATAATAATAAAGACAGCAAATGAACAAAGCTTATTCCAACTAAAAGACACAAAAACGCCACTCATCACTTTGCATTTCTCTCAACAAAACAACTAAAGAAACAAATGAAAAACGAATGTAGAAAACTATATAAAGCTTCTATCCCTCAGCCGAAGAGCATTAAAGAATTCCGTACTTCCCAACATATTCCCATTCCCATTCCAGTTTTATGGCCTGGATTCCCAATGTGAAGGACCTTAAACGTTAAATGTTGTTTCTTGTTAACGTTTCAGGTACGTTGCCCGAAGAGGGCAATTGGCAGTAATAGGAATGCTTGAATGAATTCCTTCATGAACAGCAATGAACTTCGAGGAACCCATATAAAGCCAACAGGGGGAGAGTAGAAGCTATACTCAATTTTTTTTTAATGAGGCGCATTTGCACCTACTCCCAGTGGTACCCTTTTAGCTCGAAAAAGTTTCCCGCTAGCTTATTGATTAGAATGATCTTGTCCGACCAATCATCTAACAGGAAACTTTTCCGAGCTAAGAGGGCACCCTTGCGAGTCTGTGCAAATCTGCCTTACTAAAAAGAATTAACTATAGTAAAGCATTCAGAGAGTACAGACCTCCGCAAAGGATGCTTATTTCTCGAAGCCATCTTGCCTTTCCCAGAATGAGCTATAAAACCAAAATTCCATCATCGCCTCATCAGTGGAAAGAAGTGATCGATATATAAGCCTTGGGAAATTGTGTAATAAAATACAAAATGGGATTCTTAAGAGGAATGTGTGAATATATATATATATATATATATATACATTCATACATATATAATATTAAATCAAACACATACAAACAAATATATATATATATATATATATACACACACACACATATATATATATATATATATATGTATATATATATATATATATATACATATATATGTGAACAGTATATATATGTATGTGTGTTTGTGTGTATGTATATTGGTGTGTATACAAGCGTAAAGAAGAACAAGATACAAGCTAAATAAAGTACTCACTAAAATCAAACAAATGATTAAAAAAAAATAATAAAAATAGTCAACATCTTATTTTTCCCTGTCTCTATAACCCAGAGTCCACTTTATTTCCTCAGCGTTTGTCCTCATACACAACAAAGAGTCTTTGTCATACATCAAGGAAGGCGTAAGTATATCACACACTGCTTGCCTTAATGGAAACGTCATTTCTAGCGAGATGAAACATAGCTCGCATATTTAGAGACCACTCGCATATTCAGAGAATGTTTCTCAGGCCTTTTACTTTTATGCATCCCAGACTTAAAGTAGTTCTACATATTCTTAGATAGGAAAAGAATGATATTAATTTATAGAGTAATATGCGTGACACACCACACACTATACAAATTAGGTTAGGTTAAGATGGGTTAAAACATATATTGGGAAGGAGAATTGGATAGAAAAGGTGAAAGAAATATGAGATGTTAAGAGCTGAAAGGCGTATTGCGTGCAAGTTAGATAAACAACTAGTAGGCTGACACTATAGGGGAAGTTTTGCATAGCGTTTCATCTCAGATACAGCAGGCACACACACACACACATATATATATATATATATACATATATATATATATATATATATATACACGTGTAAATGTGTATACAAACATTTATATATATATATATATATATATATATTTTGATATATTAATGTCTGGATTCTCTTAACGACCTCGGGATCAGAGCCCCAGGCGAAATCTCACAAAGACAAGAGCTTGGCTCCGGCCGGGAATCGAACCCTGGTCGGCAAGCTTATATAGACAGTGACTAACCCATTCGGCCACGAATGGGTTAGTCACTGTCTATATAAGCTTGCCGACCAGGGTTCGATTCCCGGCCGGAGCCAAGCTCTTGTCTTTGTGAGATTTCGCCTGGGGCTCTGATCCCGAGGTCGTTAAGAGAATCCAGACATTAATATATCAAAATATATATGGCTTATTTGAATATGAAAAACACGTAAAAATGTGCAAAATTTATCATATATATATATATATATATATATATACACACACATGCACACATATATATGCGCATATATATAAACGTTATGTCGATGTTTTATCTATTTCTGTACTCTAAATACAAAACTGAACCCCATTTTAATTATATTTGCAACCAAGAAAATTATGTAAAAAATTTCATTATAGTAAAACTATCACCTCTATCCGCTATATATATATATATATATATATATCATATATACATATATATACATATATCATATATAAATACACACACACACACACACACATATATATATATTATATATATATATATATATATATACACATATATAATGTATACCAATTCCATGACCTTATCTAATTCTTTTATTTGTTTAGTATTTATTTCTATTTCTATTTGTTTCTGTTACTGAAGACAACGCGCTTCTAAAACCTTACTATAGGCTATAGACTTGTTGGGAAAGACAATCTTTCTGCTCAATGGGATAACAGCAGACGCTAATTGCCTTGAGACACAAGTGATTTTGATAATTGCATGTCACCGTCCTTAACCGTGTTAAAGGATATATATATATATATATATATATATACATATATAATATATATATATATATATACATATATAATATATATATATATATATATATATATTATATTATGTTATATATATTATATATATAATATGTATATATATATTATATTATATTATATATTATATATATATATTATATATATAATATATATACGTATATATATATATATATATATATGTATATAATATATATATATATATATATATTATATATATATATATATATATATATATTGTATATATAATACATATAATATATATATATATATATATATAAACGTATATATATACATATATATACGTATATATATACATATATATACATATATATTCATTTATAAACACTCCTGTGCTTTTGGAGTTTTATAGAATAAAATGAATATTAAATTCAGTTAGTGCTTTCATAACTTAATCTAAAAGAATGATCCTATATGCAGAAAAATAGTCCACATCTATTTTCCTATTTTCCATACTTTATTTTCAAACCCTGTCCTGCACCATTAAAAAGGAACATACTTTTAATCAGAAATAAAATAAAAATATACTGTTTTCAGTCGTATTTCAGTAAAATACAGCAGACCGTAGCCGTAATTTTACCCTACTTTGTTATTATCTTTTACGGGTTGCTGACCGTAATATCACTCCTTGACGTTTATATACCCGTTTTGAAAACTGTAAATGTCTGGCAACATTTATTCCAGGAATTTTATAATTTTCTTACGGCAACTCTTTAACAGTGAGAATGTAATAACCAGAGCTTATCTACATAAGGCACTTCGTATAAACCAGCTGAGTAAATTGAGTGAGGACAACTTTTCTCATACAATTTCACGACTTTTCTCATACTATTTCACGACTTTTCTCATACAATTTCACTTTTCTCATACAACTTCACGATTTTTCTCATACAATTTCACGACTTTTCTCATACAATTTCACGACTTTTCTCATACTATTTCACGACTTTTCTCATACAACTTCACGATTTTTCTCATACTATTTCACGACTTTTCTCATACTATTTCACGACTTTTCTCATACTATTTCACGACTTTTCTCATACAATTTCACGACTTTTCTCATACTATTTCACGACTTTTCTCATACTATTTCACGACTTTTCTCATACAATTTCACGACTTTTCTCATACTATTTCACGACTTTTCTCATACTATTTCACGACTTTTCTCAACTATTTCACGACTTTTCTCATACAATTTCACGACTTTTCTCATACAATTTCACGACTTTTCTCATACTATTTCACGACTTTTCTCATACAATTTCACGACTTTTCTCATACTATTTCACGACTTTTCTCATACTATTTCACGACTTTTCTCATACAATTTCACGACTTTTCTCATACTATTTCACGACTTTTCTCATACAATTTCACGACTTTTCTCATACTATTTCACGACTTTTCTCATACTATTTCACGACTTTTCTCATACTATTTCACGACTTTTCTCATACAATTTCACGACTTTTCTCATACTATTTCACGACTTTTCTCATACAATTTCACGACTTTTCCCATACTATTTCACGACTTTTCTCATACAATTTCACGACTTTTCTCATACTATTTCACAACTTTTCTCATACAATTTCTCGGCTTTTCTCATACTATTTCACGACTTTTCTCATACTATTTCACGACTTTTTTCATACAATTTCACGACTTTTCTCATACAATTTCACGACTTTTCTCATACTATTTCACGACTTTTCTAATACAATTTCACGACTTTTCTCATACTATTTCACGACTTTTCTCATACAATTTCTCGGCTTTTCTCATACTATTTCACGACTTTTCTCATACTATTTCACGACTTTTCTCATACAATCTCACGACGTCTGCAGAGTACAAGAGATGAATACCAGACAAAAGTCCTCAGCAAAGAAAGCTTAAATAAAGAAGATACTGACAGCTAAATCAATAATAATTCCCCTTTTCCTATTATTGTCATAATTACAACTTCGATTGCCTGTAATATGGGTGAAATTACGCGAGGTTCCCCTATGAATTGAATGTAATCAAATGGGTCGCAGAAGATAGACATATTTACATCACTGTGTAGAGAGAGAGAGAGAGAGAGAGAGAGAGAGAGAGAGAGAGCGATATCAGTGCAATCTCAAAACATTTATAACATAATTAAGAAATATGAGTAAATTTGCGGAACAAATATATATATATATATAATATATATATATATATATATATACATATATATATATACATATATATATATAAATACAGATATATATATATATATATATATAAATACAGATATATATATATATATATATATATAGATAGATTTATAGATAGTAAGACAGATAGCGTGAGGTACAAAATAACACAAGTACAGTATTTGTATACTTTCAAACGTTATCCTCTCTCTCTCTCTCCTCTCTCTCTCTCTCTCTCTCTCTCTCAAGTATCAACCCTTATTACCTCTGAACCAATTTCAAAAGGATTATTTTGGTCAGATAATTAATCCTTGAGTTAAACCAAGACCTTCTCTATACATCCATCTATCTATCTATCTATCTGTCTATTTATCTCGCCTGTATAACACTTAAGCCTATCGCATTAACCACATCACTGTCCAATACAATTAAATTCATTCTATCAATCTGTCTATAGTCCCATTTCTTTTAGCGAGTCATACTTGCACCGACTCGCAGCGGTGTCCTTTTAGCTCGGAAAAGTTTCCTGATCGCTGATTGGTTGGACAAGATAATTCTAACCAATCAGCGACCAGGAAACTTTTCCGAGCTAAAAGGGCACCGTGGCGAGTCGGTGCAAATATGACTCGCTTAAAAGAAATGGACTATAGTATGTATGTATGTATGTATGTATCTTGTCTTTACAGCCATTTAGCATATCTCATCAACCACCCCCTTGTTTAATACAATTAAATTCAATGTATCTATCTATCTATCTATTTCGTCCATAGAACCCTTCAGCTTATCGCATTATCCACATCACTGTCCAATACAATTAAATTCAATCTATCTATCTGCCTGGTATGTATGTATCTATCTATCTTGTCTTTACAGTCCTTTAGCATGTTTCATCAACCACCTCCTTGTATAATACAATTAAATTCAATGTATCTATCTATCTATCTATCTATCG
>NC_090727.1:81049807-81062307 GCF_036898095.1 Palaemon carinicauda | reverse complement strand
TACACTCGAAAACCACACTCCCAGAAATTGCCGAACCAGCGGGTTGTAGTTAAGAAAGGGGGGGGGGGGTGAGGGTTAAATCTGTATATGTATGTGTGCGCGTGTGCGCATATTTATCTAAATATTTAGACGTCCTTTTTCACGGATCGGATACTCTAGTAATAATAATAATAATAATAATAATAATAATAATAATAATAATAATAATAATAATAACAAAGATAGATATTCCAATAAATAAACTACTTTTATTAGTTTTTACCTTTCTAGGAAAATTTCATTGGTAGGCTTCTGGCTTCCACCTCCCTACTTTACTGATTACATTTTAATGATATTAAAAACACTTCCCGAAATTTCAATAATGTTGCAATATTGCTAATGATTTTTAACGCCTTTTTCTTAGTTTGAAAATATTTTAGTCTTCATGAATGATTATTCTCTCTCTCTCTCTCTCTCTCTCTCTCTATATATATATATATATATATACAGTATATATATAAACATATATATATATATATATACACATATATATATATATAAACATATATATATATATATATATGTATATATATATATATATATATTACATATATATATATATATATATATTACATATATATATATATATATATTACACACACACACACACACATATATATATATATATATATACACATATATACACATTCTTCCACACCATCAATTTAACTTTTGGGTACATTATTAAAAGGTAGTTCGTTCTCTCTCTCTCTCTCTCTCTCTCTCTCTCTCTCTCTCTCTCATCAGTAAATTTAACCCACATCTATTTACAATTCTCGTAAATGTATGAAATCTATTTGCCTGTACAAGAAGACCTATGATGAGTAATGATTTGTAAGTTATGTAAGTAGCTTTAACTGCGTTCTTGATACGTGGTCTCCACACTGTAAGGTAAAAAAATCAATAGCAAATGTCGCTTTGTTCACTTATTCATCTACCTACAAATGTCACTTTGTTCACTTATTCATCAGAACTGCAAATGTCACTGTTCACGTAATTATCAAAGCTGCAAATGTCCCTTTATTCAGTTAGTTATCAGCACTGCAAGTGTAACTTTGTTCACTTATTTATCAAAACTGCAAGAGTAACTTTGTTCACTTATTTATGAAAAATACAAATGTCCCTTTATTCACGTAGTTATCAGACCTGCAAGTGTAACTTTGTTCATTATTTATCAAAACTGCAAGAGTAACTTTGTTCACTTATTTATGAAAACTAAAAATGTCCCTTTATTTACTTAGTTACCAAAACTGCAAGAGTAGCTTTGTTCACTTATTTATGAAAACTACAAATGTCCCTTTATTCACTTAGTTACCAAAACTGCAAGAATAACTTTGTTCACTTATTTATGAAAACTGTAAGAGTAACTTTGTTCACTTCTTTATGAAAACTACAAATGTCCCTTTATTCACTTAGTTACCAAAACTTCAAGAGTAACTTTGTTCACTTATCCATAAAACTACAAATGTCCATTTATTCACTTAGTTATCAAAACCACAGGAGTAACTTTGTTCACTTATTTATCAAAACAGACAAATGTTATTTTGTTCCCATATTTATCAAAAGTGCAAATGTCCCTTTATTCAGTTACGTTATCAGCACTGCAAGTGTAACTTTGTTCACTTATTTATCAAAACAGACAAATGTTATTTTGTTCTCATATTTATCAGAACTGCAAATGTCCCTTTATTCAGTTAAGTTATTAGCACTGCAAGTGTAACTTTGTTCACTTATTTATCAAAACTGCAAATGTCACTTTGTTCTCGCATTTATCAAAGCTGTAAATGTCACTTTATTTACTAGTTATCAAAACCGGAAGAGTAACTTTGTAACTTATTTATCAAAACTGCAAATATCACTTTGTTCACGTATTTATCAAAACTGCAAAAGTCCCAATATTCACTTAGTTATCAAAACTGCAACAGTAACTTTGTTCACTTATATATCAACACTGCAAATGTCACTTTGTTCACGTATTTATCAAAACTGCAAATGCCCCATTATTCACTTAGTTATCAAAACTGCAACCGTTACTTTGTTCACTTAGTTTTCAAAACTGCAACCGCAACTTTGTTCACTTATTTATCAAAACTGCAAATGTCACTTTGTTCACTTATTTGTCAAAACCAGTACTATATACTGTATATAAATCAATTAACCTCATTTAATTATTTAATTTATTTTTTTAATTAGCATTATTATTCTTAGTATATAACTCCCTCTGAAAACTTAAATATTGTTAGCAAACAAAGCGCGCGCGCGCGCGTGTGTGTGTATGTGTGTGTGAGAGAGAGAGAGAGAGAGAGAGAGAGAGAGAGAGAGAGAGAGTAAGCAGATACACGTGTCTGTTGACTCTTTTCAATATGATATTGCGTTTGGAGAGAGAGAGAGAGAGAGAGAGAGAGAGAGAGAGAATTATGCAAATTAGAAATAAGAAAATCCTCAGTATTGTGACAAATCACATCCGATAATTAATTTTTAATTTAACAAAATTAAATAGGAATAATATCTGAATATCACCACAAAAATTAACTGTCAAAATTGAATCTAAAATATAAATGGGGAAAAACGACCGGCCAAAATTTAAGCTAAACTAAAAATGGTAAAACAATTTTTTTGTCATTTTTTAACCTCAAATTGAAAATTATCTCAACACTTACGGGCTGAAAAAATAGCCCATGTCTTACTGGAAGGGCCAGGGAATCTACAAGAGAGAGAGAGAGGGAGAGAGAGAGAGAGAGAGAGAGAGAGAGAGAGAGAGAGAGAGTACCCTAACTATTTCTATTATGAAGATCAAACTTTTATACTTTGTACATTCTATTTTTAGCACATGAACAATAGTAATGATATCGTAGGAATTAAGACATTCTAATTAAATGAGCACTTCGGGGAGAGAGAGAGAGAGAGAGAGAGAGAGAGAGAGAGAGAGAGTACCCAAATTATTTCTATTATGAAGATCAAACTCTTATACTTTGCACTTTCTATTTTTAGCACACGAATAACAGTAATGATATCGTACGAATTAAAAAATTCTAATTAAATGAACACTTCCGAGAGAGAGAGAGAGAGAGAGAGAGAGAGAGAGAGAGAGAGAGCAAATCTTATTTACAACCTATCATGAACATCCCATATCTATATACAAACCCAAATCCACCGTTGATATAAAAAAACTAGTCCGGGATTCTTAATTGCAATCGACCTATAGTGGACACTGCAATCTCATGCAATGCCAAATTTCATATCAATCCACGATAAAAGTTTCCTATCTCGGTACTGGTTTGGTTTGACTGAATTCAACCACCGACGAAAAATCACATCAATTTAGTCAGGAAATAACAACAGAGAGAGAGAGAGAGAGAGAGAGAGAGAGAGAGAGAGAGAGAGTCTTTACTCGTTTTTCTTTCGTTTTATATTTTTTTTCTTAAATTCGCTTTCACTTATTAAATGAGTTGCTTTCTTACAAGACTAAACTTCCTATCAGGAAGTACTCTTCAAAAAAGGTAAAATTATATATATATATATATATATATATATATTTATATATATATATATATATATATCCTCACAACCATTATGGCAGTAGTGAAAAAATCCAATGTATTTATTTATATAAATATATATATATATATATATATACATATATATAGATATATATATAAATAAATATATATATATATATATATATATACATATATACATATATATCGCATATTTGCCACCCCAAATCATTTCTTTGAATGCTTAAAAATACAAAACTTACCTAAAAATTATCCCCAACTAATATTGCTTAAAAATGACGACAGAATATTCTTCGCTAAAGTCAATGCTTTGATCAGATATAAAATCATAAATAATACGGAATGAAAACCCAGAAGATTCTCCATTTATCTTACAAAAAGTTCAGTTCGATTCTTTTTAGATGCACGACCTATTACTATATATATAATATAAAGAGAGAGAGAGAGAGAGAGAGAGAGAGAGAGAGAGAGAGAGAGGGAGAGAGTACCCTAATTATTTCTATTATGAAGATCAAACTTTTATACTTTGTACTTTCTATTTTTAGCACATGAACAACAGTCATGATATCGTACGAATTAAGACATTCTAATTAAATGAGCACTTCCAAGAGAGAGAGAGAGAGAGAGAGAGAGAGAGAGTTAACAAAGCGTGTAAAGAAAAGGGGAACAGACCTTTGAAATGGAAATATTCTTTTATTTGTTCCTCGTTTGTCTTATTTGATTCTTCCAAGGTAACCATCGAATAAAGTATTTTAAGACATAAATTACGTTGAGGGATAGTGAGAGAAATAAAAAAAAACTCGTAAGAACAAATACTCAATACAACATAAATAGAAAAGCACACAGAGTGCAGACCTCCGACACGGCAGCTTATTTCTCGGAACCAGAAATCAATTGACATGCCTGAGGCATTTGCCCTGCAGAGGAGCATTTATTTTTGTTGTTGTTGTTGTTGTTGTTGTAATAAGTAATGAATATTTAGAAAATTGTGAGATTCAACTTTATATTTTAGAACTCGGCACTAGCAACTTTTGATATAGAAATTTACCAATCCGATAAAAAATATATATTGAAACAGGGGAGTAAAAAACATAAAGAGATATTGTGATATTGACATCATTATTTTTCTAAATGATTTATTAACATGAAAATTAAGTTTTTATGATGAAACTCATTACTGAAAAAATTATTATTATTATTAAAAATCAAGGATTTGTTGCGAAACTTACTGAAAAAACCCAGATTTTTTATTTTTGAACATAAGTCGTTGAAGAAATTTTTGGAAACAAGTCAATGAAGAGAAATGTGTCGCTCCATAATTACCTTCCCCAACGAAGTTGGGGGGAGGTTATGTTTTCGACTCCGTTTGTCTGTTTGTTTGTGAACAACTTCCTGGCCACAATTTTACTCATAGAGTAGTGAAACCTTCAGGGATTAATTGTTATGTTGAGACGTGTAAGTGATTTTGAAAGTCCTAGGTCAAAGGTCAAGGTCAAGGTCAAGGAAAAGGTCGAACGAATTAACCTTAACGTTAACCCCAAATTCGCACATGGTTGTCACACAGACTTCAAATACACCTAAGGTCTAAATTGATTCTGGGAAAGGCAAGCTCGTTTCGAGAAATAATCTGCCATGGTGGAGGTCTGCACTCTGAGGGCTTTTCTATTAATAAAAAAATTAGTCATGACAGTTTAATTCAGGATAGTTAAATGACCAAGAATTCAGAATACATAATGATATCGCAGTATATTAAGATTAATTAGGCCATTTAATACTGAAGGAAAATTTGCTTTAAATAAGAAAAATATACAATAAATATATCTGATAAAAATGTACACATATACATATATATATATATATTTATATATATATATATATATATATATATATATTAGGAATCAAGGGACTTTTCAGCAAAGCAGTACCATATTGTATTTTCACCTCTGATGGAAAGTTGAGTAAAAATTGGAAAGGTAGTCAAAATTGACTTTCAACTCCAAGATAATAGTAAAGTCAAATATTGTCTGCAAAATAAGGGAGAACGATTTTAGGTTTAAATTCCAACGATAATAGAGAGAGAGAGAGAGAGAGAGAGAGAGAGAGAGAGAGAGAGACTTCTCGTCATATTTACTCTATTGATACTAAGGATGTAAAAATTTTGATATTGCACTGATTGCACAAGTCTCTCTCTCTCTCTCTCTCTCTCTCTCTCTCTCTCTTTAATCAACAGATATATAAAAAAGTCGACATAACCGGTAATTCATTAAGAAAAATTAGTTTGCGGGAACTTGCTCAAACCAATATTCATTCCTTTCCTATGCTAGCTGGCTATCGTTTTGAGAGAGAGAGAGAGAGAGAGAGAGAGAGAGAGAGAGAGAGAGTGCACAAGTCTCTCTCTCTCTCTCTCTCTCTCTCTCTCTCTCTCTTTAATCAACAGATATATAAAAAAGTCGACATAACCGGTAATTCATTAAGAAAAATTAGTTTGCGGGAACTTGCTCAAACCAATATTCATTCCTTTCCTATGCTAGCTGGCTATCGTTTTGAGAGAGAGAGAGAGAGAGAGAGAGAGAGAGAGAGAGAGAGAGAGAAAGAGAGAAAGAGAAAGAGAGAGAGAGAGAGAGAGAGAGAGAGAGAGAGAGAGAGAGGACTTGATTTCTACATTTCTATCGAGAGCCTTACCTTATTGCCTTATTTTTTGTTTGGGTTCCCCCAGGTCCCTCAGTGTGAGGCACCTCGTATATCCACCAGAGAGTTGCTAATACATCTTCCGGTGTATTTTGCATCTTCCAGTCTTGGATGGTCTGGGATGCATCTTAGGTATTTATCGAGCTTATTTTTAAACGCATCTACGCTCACTCCTGATATGTTTCTTAGATGAGCTGGCAGCACATTAAATAGTCGCTGCATTATCGATGCTGGTGCGTAGTGGATTAATGTCCTGTGCGCCTTTCTCAGTTTACCTGGAATGCTTTTTGGCACTATTAATCTACCTCGGCTTGCTCTTTCTGATACTTTTAAGCTCCATGATGTTTTCAGCAATTCCTTCTATTTGCTTCCATGCTTGTATTATCATGTAGCGTCTCTTCTCCTTTCTAGACTGTATAGTTTTAAAAATTGCAGTCTTTCCCAGTAATCAAGGTCCTTAACTTCTTCTATTCTAGCAGTATAGGACCTTTGTACACTCTCTATTTGCGCAATATCCTTTTGGTAGTGTGGGTACCATATCACATTGCAGTACTCGAGTGTACTACGCACATAAGTTTGTAAAGCATAATCATGTGTTCAGCTTTTCTTGTTTTAAAGTGTCTGAATAACATCCCATTTTTGCTTTACATTTAGCCAACAGTGTTGCTATTTGGTCGTTGCATAACATATTCCTATTTTAAAATTACACCAAGGTCTTTAATTGCTTCCTTGTTTGTGATTGTCTCATTATTAGGTCCTTTGTATGCATACACCATTCCTTCTCTGTTTCCATAATTTATTGATTCGAATTTATCGGAGTTAAATACCATCCTATTTATCTCCGCCCATTCATATATTTTGGTTTAGATCTCTTTGTAGTGAGTTCCTATCTTCATCACAAGTAATTTCTCTACTTATTCTTGTGTCATCGGCGAAACTTCTCACTACGGAGTTTTCAACATCACAGTCTATGTCTGAGATCATAATAACAAATAGCAGTGCAGCTAATACCGTACCTTGGGGCACACCAGATATTACCTGGGGCTTCATCTGATTTCTCGTCATTTGCAACCACTATCTGTTTTCTGTTTTGCAGGAATTCTTTTACCCATTTTCCTATCTTTCCCACAATATTATGCTTTCTCATTTTTTTCTCCAATATGTTATGGTCTACCTTGTCAAAGGCTTTTGCAAAATCTAGATAGATCACATCTGTGTCTCTTTTTCATTTATCATATTATTGTATATGTTTTCATAGTGAGCTATCAGTTGGGTCTGTGTACTTTTTCCAGGTACGAAACCGTGTTGACCCATATTGAACAAATTATTTTTGACCAAATGGTTCATTATTTTCTTTTTTATTACCCTCTCATACACTTTCATAATATGTGATGTTAGACTAACAGGTCTATAATTGCTTGCCCTCTAGTCTTGATCCACTTTTGAAGATAGGGGTTATATAAGCTAATTTATGTTTAACATATATCTCGCTCATATCTATACTCTGTCTTAGCAGTATTGCAAGTGGCTTCGCGATAGTGTTTGCAGTTTTTTTTTAACAAAATCGCTGGAACTCCATCTGGTCCGGCTGCCGATCCATTTTTAATTTCGTTTATAGCCGTGACAATATCTGCTTCATTAATATCTATATCCGTTAGATATTCAACATTTTCTTCTCTCATTTCTGTTTCATTACTCTCATTCGCAATTCTTGGCGTGAACTCACTCCTTATATTTTCTGCTAATATGTTGCATATTTCCTTTTTTTCATTCGTTAGCCGTCCTTCAATTCTTAGAGGGCCTATTTCTATTCTCCTTTTATTCATCTTTTTTGCATAGGAGTAAAGTACTTTGGGGTTTCTTTTTATATTTTGAAGTGTCCTTTCTTCTAAGTCCCTTTTTTCATTTTCTTTCGACTGTATAATCTTTTTTTCCTGCATTTTCTATCTTACATTTTATTTCCCTCATTTTCCACACATTTTTTTCTTTTGCAAGATTTTTCTTCCACTTTTTAATTTTCTGAAATAAGATTCTTCTGTCTCTTGTTATGCACGTCTTTTGTTTATTGTTTTTTTTTCGGGTACATATTTTTCAACAATTTTCTCCAGTATTTTGTACAGTATATCCGTATTTACCTGTATATTATCACTTATAAATACATTTTTCCATTCTTTATTCAGTTCTTCATTTATTTCTGACCATTTTATATTCTTACTGTAAAAGTTATATTTTCCATATCCTTCCCAAAGTTTTGTGCTTTTATTAATTCTGTGATCACTTGCTTTGGAATGAACTATCAATTCTATGACATTGTGGTCTGAAATTCCCGTGTTTATACACTATTATTTCTTTAACATAGTTCACCTCATTCACAAATACTAGATCTAGGACATTTTCCTTTCTTGTTGGAATGTGGTTTATTTGTTGCATATTATGTTCTAATAGCATATCTTGAAGCTTTTCAAATTGCCCTCTTATCTTCTGCGCTACTATTACTATCTTTTTTATATGTATACATACAACCACTTTCTTCTATCCGTTCTTTCCAATCCACGAAAGGAAAGTTAAAATCTCCGGATAGGAGTATATTCCAGTCTTTATGTTTCTACATATATCATCTATTTTTTCTATTATTATGTCAAACTCCTTAGTGTTTGGGGGTCTGTAAACTACAATATTCATTAGTTTTTCAAATTCAAATTCTACCGCAATCAATTCACATTCTGTGTTGCTGTATTTTTCACATACTTTTCCTTGATTTATGTCTCTTCCATATATTGCGGTTCCCCCTTGATTCCTATTTTTTCTGTCTGATCTAAAGTTTGGAAACCCTTTATCTGGTCATCACTGCCAGTCTCTTGGGAATACCATGTTTCACTTATATTTAATATATCTATTTTTTCAATTTGGGTTAGTTCTTCTAAGAACCTCTATTTCCTTTAGAGTTACTCGTGACTAAACCCTGTGCATTCATTACTATTATGGTTTGTGTTTCATCCCCATTATTTAATATTGGTAATAATATGGATTCTCCCATGCTTCCTTCCTGTTCTGATATGATGTTCTTTTCTTCATTTCCCGGAATTCTGCCATTAAAAAATCCAACTTTTCTATTATATTTGCTCTTTCGCCTTCATATTTATTTGTGTGTGTATACCTGCAACTTTCCCATATCTGCACCAACCCCTGGCATTATAGATGCATTCTTTGTAGTTGGGCTCTAAATGTGCAGGTTTGGGTTGAAAGCCCTACATATCTTGGGGCTCTTGGTTCAAAGCGCGGTATATACACGGCCTGCTTTTTTGTTTCTTTTTTTGTTTCTTTTTTGCTTTCATTTTTCTTTTCAGTTTGCTGAGTTTTCTTACTTTCATTCATGGTTGCAGGATGCATATATCGACATTTTTTGTTGTAAATGCATCCTTTTCCTTCTTTTAGGTTTTTTGCATATTTTTGGATGGAGATCTCTGCATTCGTCTCCATATCCGTCTAAATACGCACATTTACCATATATTTCATAATTATGGCATATCTTTGGATATGCCAGAGAGGGGGGAGATGAGCTGATTCCTACCTACCAATTGAGAGAGAGAGAGAGAGAGAGAGAGAGAGAGAGAGAGAGAGAGATGAGCTGATTCCTACCTACCAATTGAGGAGAGGAGAGAGAGAGAGGAGAGAGAGAGAGAGAGACTGTAAACGAATATATTCAAACACGTCTAATCATAGGCAAATAAATAGGGGTTCACGCCAAAAATGCCTAAAAGCCCTATAAATAAATTACACACCACACTGAAAATTGCATCCTTCAGAGACCAGGAAAGCATTTTCACATCCACTGCAAATTTGACATTGGGCGAGACAGCGGCGGTGCCAAGGAATAATACATAAGAGTTGGCGACTTGAAAATGAAGTGTCTGGGGGTATAGTAATCTATTATTCCTCTTCTCGGTCATTCAAGTAGAATGAAGCAAAGAGAACGTGTAAGACCGTGGAGTGACAATCACAGGTTGAATTAAGTACTCGCATTGTGTATGCCATAAGGGAAAATGTCTCGGCTGTGATAAGACATTATTATTATTATTATAATTATTATTATTATCATTCTCCGTCAACTAAGTTGGTAGGAGGTTATGTTTTCGCCCCTGTTTGTGTGTGTTTGTTTATGAACAGCTTTCAGGGATTAATTGTTATGATGAGACGTGGAAGTGATTCAATTTTGAAAGTCCTAGGTCAAAGGTCGAGGTCAAGGTCGAGCAAAAGGTCGATCGAAATTAACCCTAAGTTGGAAGATGGTTTTGTTTTCCGCCCCTATTTGTGTTTGTGTGTGTTTGTTTCTGACCAGCTTCCTGGATCCAACTTTAATCGTCGAGTAATGAAACTTGCATGGATTAATTGTTATGTAAAAAAGCTAAAAATCATTAAATCTTGAAGGGCAAGATCAAAGGTCAAGGGTCACGTTTAAGGAAAGTGTCCAATTCACGCAATCAGCCATAGTTTGGACACCATTGTCACGGAGACTTTTAAAACTTGGTTCATATTTGAGTGTATGAAAACCCACGCCAATTAATACATGTTGAGGTCGAAGGTTCAAGGCCAAGTCCAAGGTCAATCAAAAAGGTCAAATTCCGGTCATCAACCATACGGACACAATTCTAATCGTAAAGTAATGAAACTTCCAGGGATTTATAACTTATGTAATTAGCTGGAAATGATTAATTGATTCTGGGAAAGGCTAGCTGGTTTCGAGAAATAACCTGCCGGTGCGGGAGGTCTGCACTCTAAGTGCTTTTCTAGTTTTGTCTGTATTCAGCTAACTTGGTTCTCCAAGGCTCAGACTTGAGTGTAACAGACAGACGAATAGACGAACATACATAAAAGGGTATTAACAGGTAACCTTGGTTCTCCAGGGCTCAGACAACAAGAGCTAAAGAGTCTCTTCTACCCTTAACAAGAGGAAAGTGACCACTGAAACAATTACAGTGCTTTAGTTAACCCCTTTGAGTGAAGAAGACTGTTTTGATAATTTCAGTGTTGTCAGGTGTATGAGGACAGGAGAATCTGTAAAGAATAGGCAAGACTATTCGGTGTATGTGTAGTCAAAACGGAAAATAAGCCATAACCAGAGAGAAGGATCCACTGTAGTACTATCTGGCCAGTCAAAAGACCCTATAACTCTCTAGCGTAGTACCTCAACGGGTGGCTGGCGCCCTGGCCAACCTACTACCTACCTACGATAGCTTAAGTCTCTCTTCTACCCTTATTAAGAAGAAAGTGGCCACTGAACAATTACAATGCAGTAGTTAACCCCTTGGGTGAAGAATAATTGTTAGTTTCACTTTTACAAATACATACAATCTTGAGGAAAGATTTTATTAACAAATATTATCTATTATGAATATTATAAATATTTATTAACAATCTGAATTCTGCAGATGGAAAAATAAGACTCCTATTACCAATTCAGTGTTATAAAAAATATAACAAAAATATTATGATATTCAACCTGAAGGTTTATACGTAATAAAACTAATCAAAACTTGAAAACTAAAAAAACAGAATACGAAACTAAAAAACAAAAATAACGAAACTAAAAAACAGAATACGAAATAAAAGAGCAAAAATCGAACTGATTAATTATAATTCACAAATAAAAATAATGAAATCATGAAAATTAAAAAAGAAACAATACGAATAACAAAAAAAAAATCAAAACTGATTAATAATCATTTACAAATAATAAAAGTAATTAAAACTATTAGGTAAAAAAAAAACGGAATATAAAAAAAAAACATCGAACTGAATAATTGTCATAAAAACAAAACAAAAAACAACAAATAAAGCAAAACTCAAACTGATTAATAATCATTTACAAATAATAAAAGTAATTAAAACTATGAAGTTAAAATAGCGTGATACAAAAAAACCTAAAGCAAAAATTTAATAGTTAATTATAATTAAAAAAAACAACAATACGAATAACAAAAAAAGAAATAATAAATTACAAATAATAACAGTAATTAAACCTATTAAGTTGAAAAAGGAACTACAAAAAAAAAAAAAAAAAAAAAAAAAAAAAAAAAACGCAAACCTTCGAACAATTTCTTACTGACTTTGAATTCGTATCTCGCAGCAACAAGCTTTGATTCCCAGACCTTTTTACGCAAGATACGCAAAGGGAAAAAAAAATACAAAAATAAAAAAAAAGCGTAAAGTCTAGAATAAAAGGCTGAAGTGTAAATAAGAAATAATGAAAGGTAA
>NC_090727.1:81044807-81047307 GCF_036898095.1 Palaemon carinicauda | reverse complement strand
GCACACACATAAAACCTTTCCAGTTCACTAACTTTTCATTCTTTTTTGAGATCCATTTTATACAAACGACGACAAAGCGATATTCTCATGCCGCAGAATACATACATACATACATACATAAATACACAAACACACACACACACGCACGCACACACATAAAACCTTTCCAGTTCACTAACTTTTCATTCTTTTTTGAGATCCATTTTATACAAACGACGACAAAGCGATATTCTCATGCCGCAGAATACATACATACATACATACATAAATACACAAACACACACACACACGCACGCACACACATAAAACCTTTCCAGTTCACTAACTTTTCATTCTTTTTTGAGATCCATTTTATACAAACGACGACAAAGCGATATTCTCATGCCGCAGAATACATACATACATACATACATAAATACACAAACACACACACACACGCACGCACACACATAAAACCTTTCCAGTTCAATAACTTTTCATTCTTTTTTGAGATCCATTTTATATAAACGACGACAAAGCGATATTCTCATGCCGCAGAATACATACATACATACATACATAAATACACAAACACACACACACACGCACGCACACACATAAAACCTTTCCAGTTCACTAACTTTTCATTCTTTTTTGAGATCCATTTTATACAAACGACGACAAAGCGATATTCTCATGCCGCAGAATACATACATACATACATACATACATAAATACACAAACACACACACACACGCACGCACACACATAAAACCTTTCCAGTTCACTAACTTTTCATTCTTTTTTGAGATCCATTTTATACAAACGACGACAAAGCGATATTCTCATGCCGCAGAATACATACATACATACATACATACATAAATACACAAACACACACACACACGCACGCACACACATAAAACCTTTCCAGTTCACTAACTTTTCATTCTTTTTTGAGATCCATTTTATACAAACGACGACAAAGCGATATTCTCATGCCGCAGAATACATACATACATACATACATAAATACACAAACACACACACACACGCACGCACACACATAAAACCTTTCCAGTTCACTAACTTTTCATTCTTTTTTGAGATCCATTTTATACAAACGACGACAAAGCGATATTCTCATGCCGCAGAATACATACATACATACATACATACATAAATACACAAACACACACACACACGCACGCACACACATAAAACCTTTCCAGTTCACTAACTTTTCATTCTTTTTTGAGATCCATTTTATACAAACGACGACAAAGCGATATTCTCATGCCGCAGAATACATACATACATACATACATAAATACACAAACACACACACACACGCACGCACACACATAAAACCTTTCCAGTTCAATAACTTTTCATTCTTTTTTGAGATCCATTTTATATAAACGACGACAGCCGGAAATTGAACGATTGCATACAGTCACTGGCCTAAAAATAAACTGGGGTTTTAATTGGGAGTGTGTATAATACCACAAAAATATTGAAATATTACTTAAAACGAAGCTTGCAAAACAAAATAAAAGATAACTGAATCTAGTGGTTTTAAAGAAAGTTTTTTTTTTTAATTTTTTTTTTTTTTAACCAGGTCGAAGTATTAATTAATCATTACATATCAGTATGTAAGACCCCACAGAAATTGAAATATTACTTTAAACGAAGTTGGGAAAAGAACATAAAAGATATCTGAATTTGGAGGTTTTAAAGTTTTCTTTTTTTTTGAGTAGACCGAAGTATTCATCAATCATTATAGATCAGTATATATGAACACACAAATATTGCAATATTACTTAAAATGAAGTTGGAAAAACAAAAGATAACCGAATCTGGTGGTTTTAAAGAATAAGTTTTTTTTTTTTTTTTTTTTTTGAGCTGACCGAAGTATTCAATAATCATTATAGATCACGACACTCGAAACGAACATGAACTCAAAATTAAAAATAACTGAATCTGGTGGTTTTAAAGACTGAGTTTTTTTTCTTTCTTTCTTTTTTTTTTTTTTTTTTTTTTTTTTTTTTGAGCTGACCGAAGTATTCAATAATCATTATAGATCACGACACTCGAAACGAACATGAACTCAAAATTAAAAATAACTGAATCTGGTGGTTTTAAAGACTGAGTTTTTTCTTTCTTTCTTTCTTTTTTTTTTTTTTTTTTTTTTTTTTTGAGCAGACCGAAGTATTCATTAATCATCATAGATTACGACACTCGAAACGAACATGAAATCAAAATTAAAAATTACTGAATCTGGTGGTTTTAAAGACAGTTTTTTTTTTTTTAACCGAAGTATTCATCAATCATTATAGATCAATATATAAGACCATACAGATATTGGAATATTACTTAAAACGATGTTGGAAAAACAAAAACCAAAAAGAAAAAAAATACAACTGAATCTGGTAGTTTTTACAGATTATTATTATTATTTTTTTTTTTTTTTTTTTTTTTTTGAGCAGACCGAAGTATTCATTAACCATTATAGATCACG
>NC_090727.1:81029807-81032307 GCF_036898095.1 Palaemon carinicauda | reverse complement strand
CCAAACCATCTCCATCTACCCCTCACCATGATTTCATCCACGTATGGCACCAAAGTAATCTCCATTCATCATCATCTACTTCAAGCCTACAGTCCTCAGCCATGTAGGTTTGGGTCTTTCAACTCTTCTAGTGTCTTGTGGAGCCCAGTTGAAAGTTTGGTGAACTAATCTCTCTTGGGGAGTGCGAAGAGCATGCCCAAAGCATCTCCATCTACCCCTCACCATGATCTCATCCACATATGGCACCTGGGTAATCTCAATTCATCATTTTCTACTTCACGACTGATAGTCCTCAGCCATGTAGGCCTGGGTCTTCCAACTCTTCTAGTGCCTTGTGGAGAAATATCTTTCCAGAGATTAAAGTAACACATATTAAAAAAGTGTCTTTATATTTTTTTTCTATATGCAAAAATCTAATTTAAGGTAATTGTTCTTAAAATATTTTATTTGGATCGTTTATTAATTCTCTTGTAGTTTACTTCCCTTGTTAAACTTTATCCGTTGCACAATTCTCTCGACTGGGGCAGTGAGAAATATCGGTAAAGATTAAAGTAACAAATATTGCTCAATTAAAAAGTGTCTTTAGTATTTTTTTCTATATGCATAAATATAATTTAATGTGATTTTTCTTAAAATACTTAATTTGGATTGTTTATTACTTCTCTTGTAGTTTATTTATCTTGTTAAACTTAATCATTTGCACAATTCTCTCGAGGAGGAAAGTGAGAAATATCTTTCCAAAGATTAAAGTAACAACTAGAGGGGCACCCAGTAGAGCGCAGACCTCCGCTGCGGTAGCTTATTTCTTGACCTTTTGCTCGAACTTGACCTTGACCTTTGACCTTAATATGTATTAATTGACGTGGATTTGCATACACTTGTATATGAACCAAGTTTGACAACGGTCCAAACTTATGGCTGATTACGTGAATTGGACATTTTGCTTGACCGTGACCTTGACATTTGACTTTGACCATCCAAAATTTAATCATTTTCAGATTTTTACATAAGAGTTAATCCCTGCAAGTTTCATTACTCTACAATTAAAATTGTTGCCAGGATGCTGTTCGCAAACAAACACACAAACGGTAGGTAAAACATAACGATGTGGTAACGTCCCTGACTGGTCAATGTCAGACTAGGATTCGAGTCCCGCTCAAACTCGTTAGTTCCTTTGGTGGATGATAACTCACCATTTTTGTGAGCTGATGATCGGGGGTTTGGGGGAGCCTTTAAGTCTATCTGCTGAGTTATTAGCCCCCATTGCCTGGCCCTCCCTGGTCCTAGCTTGGGTGAAGATGGACCTTGGGCGCTGATCATATGTATATATGGTCAGTCTCTAGGGCATTGTCCTGCTTGTTAGGGAAATGTCACTGTCCATTGTCTCTACCATTCATGGAGGCCTTTAAACCTTTACACTTCGTTGGCGAAGGTAATAACGCAATTTAGTGGACAAATAATATAATGTAAATTCACGAAAGTCAATGGAATTCCATTAAGAGAACTTTCCAGAGTCCATCAGCTCAGAATAATTAATGGCACCGCTCTTAACTGAACTGATTAAAATACCCGATCAACCAGAACCGATTGTTTATAAATTCCAGGATAAATTCTATAATAAATTCCAAGATAGATTCTATAATAAATTCATTTAACTGACAAGACAGTACTACATTGGACCCTTTTCTCTGGTTACTGTTGATTTTTCCTTTGCCTACACATACACCAAATAGTCTGGCCTATTCTTTACATATTCTCGTCTGTCCTCATACACCTGTCAACACTGAGATTACCAAACAATTCTTCTTCACCCAAGGGGTTACTGCACTGTAATTGTTCAATGGAAGGACTGGCCAGAGAGTAATACATTGGAGCCTTCTCTCTGATTACGGTTCATTTTCTCTTTACCTACACATACACCGAATCATCTGGCCTATTCCTTACAGATTCTCCTTTGTCCTCATACACCTGACAGGACTGATATTACCAAACAATTCTTCTCTCAAAGGATTAACTACTACACTGTACTTATTCAGTGGCCACTTACCTCTTGGTAAGGGTAGAAGAGAGTATCTAGCTATAGTAGCAGCTCTTCTAGGACACTCCAAAATCTAACCATTGTTCTCTAGGTAGTAGTATGGCCAAGGGACCTGCCACCCGTTGAGATACTGCCGCTAGAGAGTTATGGGGTCCTTTGACTGGCCAGAGAGCACTAGATTGGACCCTTCTCTCTGGTTACGGTTCACTTTCCCTTTGCTAACATATACACCGAATAGTATGGCCTATTCCTTACAGATTCTCCTCTGTCCTCATACATCTGACAACACTAAAATTGCCAAACAATTCTTTTTCATCTAAGGGATTAACTACTGCACTGTAATTGTCCAGTTGCTATTTTCCCCTAGGCACGGGTAGAAGAGACTCTAGCTATGGTAAACAGCTCTTCTAGGAGACGGAAACACCAAAATCAAACCATTGTTCTCTAGTCTTGGGTAATGCC
>NC_090727.1:80939807-81017307 GCF_036898095.1 Palaemon carinicauda | reverse complement strand
ATTTACATACATATATTTATATATATATATATATATATATATAACTGCAATAACAAAGAGAAAAATATAAAGAATACAGAGTCAATAGACACGTGTATCTGCTTACTAATGCATTTTAGAGACGAAGCCTTGCATGAATAATAGCACGGCAAACACCGATTGAAGTCGAATATATTTCAAAGCCGTATTTTGACAAGAAAATTGTCTCTTATAGGTTCTCCCAAGTTACAATATCAGGGATGAAATAGCTCAAATAGCCTAGATGAAATAGCCCACATATCTTAAGAAATGGGTGATATAAAATGGCCATTATACCCTAAGAAATATTTGAGATGAAATAGCCCACATACCTTAAGAAATAGGTGAGATGAAATGGCCATTATACCCTAAGAAATATTTGAGATGAAATAGCCCACATACCTTAAGAAAAAGGTGAGATGAAATGGCCCACATACCTAATGAAATAGCCCACATACCTTAAGAAATATCTGAGGTGAAATAGCCAACATACCTTAAGTAATAGCCAAGATGAAATAGTCTACATGCCTGATGAAATAGCCCACATACCTTAAGAAATATCTGAGGTAAAATAGCCAACATACCCTAAGTAATAGCCGAGATGAAATAGTCTACATGCCTAATGAAAAAGCCCACATACCTGATGAAATAGCCCACATACTTTAAGAAATAATTGAGATGAATAGCCCAATATACCTTAATATATAGCCGAGATGAAATAGCCAACATACCTGATGAAATAGCCCACATACTTTAAGAAATAATTGAGATGAATAGCCCAATATACCTTAATATATAGCCGAGATGAAATAGCCCACATACTTTAAGAAATAGCTAAGATGAAATAGCCCACATACCTTAAGAAATAGCTCACATCCCTTACAAAATACTTTAGCTGTTACAAACACAAAAATACAGCCAGACTTAAATAAAATATAGAAGTCTAAGAGGAGAAATGCATAGATATTTTCCAATTTCGAAAATCACAATAAAATAAGAGTTAGATGATGATTATTATTTTTATTATTATTATAATTACTATTATTATTATTATTATTATTATTATTATTATTATTTTTATTATTATTATTATTATTATAAGGCATAAAAGTGACAATTCTTTGAAAAGTAGTTTGGAAAATGAAGTCACTTATAATTTCCTGCTCTCGTGAATAAATTATTTTCTGATAAAAACACACAACAAAACATATACAAATTTCATAACAAAAGTAAACAAACCATCCCAGCGCTCAAACTATACAATAAAAATCTAAAGTCAGAAGTAGAGTTGATCAAATCAACAACAACTGACCATATCCAAGTAATTATCCAACAAACGTTCTTGTGTTGACGAGTTACCTCTACACAAAAACGTTTGGCAAGACAGGATTAGAAATGAAACTATGAGAGAGATTACTCGAGTGCCATATGTGGATGAAATCATGATGAGGGGTAGATGGAGATGGTTTATGCATGCTCTTCGCACTCCCCAGGAGATATTAGTTCACCAAACGTTCAGCAGGGCTCCACAAGGCACTAGAAGAGTTGGGAGACCCAAGCCTACATGGTTGAGGACAATGAAGCGTTAAGTAGGGGATGATGAATGGAGAAGTATTGAATTTAAAGCTCAAGATAGAGACGACTGGCTAAATTTAACCGAGGCCCTTTGAGACAATATGCGTAGGAGGAGATGATGATAACAAACAATGACATATGAAATGTATAGACTATGGGAAAGCTCTTGATTCTGTCAAAACTTCAGAAGTAATAAAAGCAATTCAAGGACAATAACACACCATCTGAGACTACTATGAAAAATATTTGCGAATAAAAAATTACTTGATTTAATTACATTTCCATTAGACGAAAAGTTCAGTGTCTACAAAACCAATCTAGGAAAGATTAATTGTCAATCATTATGTTGTTAAAATAAAATCAGACTTCGTCTGCAAACCCAATCTAGGAAAGCCTAATTGTCAATAATTATATCCCTAAATGAATAAATAATCCTTTTACAAATTTATACCAGTCACTAAATACAGCATGTATACGAAAATTAATACATTGAAGCCAATGTATATGAAGAATGGCATGAAAATACATTATTTCTGGCTTACTATTCATATGCATAACCGCAAGGCAAAAGATTAATAAATCTTATAAATTGCACTTAACTATGTTATCACTGAGGTCGGCGAGAGGTGATAAAATTGATCAAAGAAAAGGAATGGAAGAGAATTGGTCTTGTAATCTTATACATTAGCAATAGTTTATTACTGGCCACACTCATTACTTCACAAAGGCTGATTGTATTCACTCAAAGGTTAAAGCTTTAGGTTCAGCTTAGCTTCGAACTTGACCTCCAGCTTAGCTTCAAGCTTTAGTTTGAGCTTAGTTTCAAGCTTTAAAGGTTTAAAGGACGCTCATGAATGGCAGAGGCAAGGGACATTGACACTTCCTTATCAAGCAAGACAAAGCCCTAGACACTGACCATATTACATATGATCAGCGCCAAAGCCCACTCTCCACCTAAGCTAGGGCCAGGGAGGGCCAAGCAATGGATGCTGATGACTCAGCAGATAGAACTGTATGCTCCCACAAACTCTCCTGGCAAGGAACAGTGATATTGCCCTATCAAGCAGGACAATGCCCTAGAGACTGACCATATTACTCATGATCAGCGACCAAGCCCCCTCTCCACCCAAGCTAGGACCAGGGAAACCCAGGCAATGGCTGCTGAGGACTCAGCAGATAGACCTGTAGGCCCCCCCAAACTCTCCTGGCAAGGGACAAGGGACAGTGATATTGCCCTATAAAGCAGGACAATGCCCTAGAGACTGACCGTTTTTTATATGATCAGCACCAAAGCCCATTCTCCACCCAAGCTAGGACCAGGGAGGGCCAGGCAAGGGCTGCTGATGACTCAGCAGATAGACCTATAGGCTCCCCAAAATCCCCCAGGCAAGGGACGGTGACATTGTTCTATCAAGCAGGACAATGCCCTAGAGACTGACCATTTTACATATAATCAGCGCCCAAGCCTCCTCTCCACCCAAGCTAGGACCAGGGAGAGCCAAGCAATGGCTGCTGATGACTTAGTAGATAGACCTATAGGCTTCCCCAAACTCTCCTGGCAAGGCACAGTGATATTGTGCTACCAAGCAGGACAATGCCCTAGAGACTGACCATTTTACATATGATCAGCGCCAAAGCCCACTCTCCACTCAAGCTAGGACCAGGGAGGGCCAGGCAAGGGCTGCTGATGACTCAGCAGATAGACCTATAGGCTCCCCCAAACACCATCCTTAGTTCACAAGGATGGTGAGGTTACAGCGACCAGGGGAACTTAACGAATCTGAGCGGGACTCGAACCCCAGTCTGGCAATCACCAGGCAAGGATACTAACCAAAACGTTGCCTCTCTACTGCCTACAAGAATTTGCCCAAAGAAAAATGTCATGTTGAATTTAGGAGTCTAAAGTAAGCAACTTTTATCTACATAGAAAATGATTGTTAAAAAACACATTTATATCTAGAATTAATTAATGATATTCAAATATAAACAAAATATATACCGAGTCAAATATTAACACAGACATATACTGTGTATAATATATATATATATATATATATATATATATATATATATATATATATATATATATATATATATATATATATATATGTATATATATATATATATATATATATATATATATATATATATACATATATATATATAATTAGTTGGCGGTAACGTCATAATTCGTCAAGGAATTTTAGGCTTATTACCCTATTATATACACCTCTCTCTCTCTCTCTCTCTCTCTCTCTCTCTCTCTCTCTCTCTCTCTCTCTCTCTCTCTCTCTCTCTCTCTCCAATATATTTTACTAAAAGCAGCCAAACCCAAGTCAAACATGAGCCAGTTAAGAGAATCCACAGGAGGAACTTGAAACATTTGGCAAATATTCGAGGCTTGAAAAAGGTAAACATTTAAAGATGGATTGAATGCGCGGGGTAAGAGGCTTGACTGCATACGCAATGGCATTGTTTTCCAAACAGAAACTCTCTCTCTGACTTATTAACTGTGAAGCGTGACAAGTGTAACAACGGAAGAACGTCATTATAAAAAAGCAAAGACTTACCATGGGTAATTGATATCCAAATATAATAATAATAATAAGAATAATGATAATAATACTAATAATAATAATAATAATAATAATAATAATAATAATAATAATAAAAACAACAATAATAATATTACTGTTAATAATAATAATAATAATAATAATAATAATAATAATAATACTGTACTTTTGATAATAATAACAATAATAATAATAATTATAATAATACTGTATGAATAATAATAATAATAATAATAATAATAATAATAATAATAATAACAAAAGTCCTAAAAATAATAATACTAATAATATAAACAATAATAATAACAATTCTAATAAAAAATAAAAATAACAATAAATTATTTTTTCCCTTTCGTTTCCATTTTAATAAATAATCAAGGAAATATAATTACATGCCAATCCTTCTACTCAAATTATGATAAATAAAAATATAATAATCATAATAGGAATAAAACATAAAAAAAGTAACTAGGAACAGACACTAATTCAAATGTAATGATGAAGTTTTACGTGATAGACCCACAATAGAAATCTTATTGCCATAATCATAGGGTTTAAAACCATATGTCCCTTAAAGTTAATAAAATTTATTATAATCTATAGTTCAAAGTGTCACAGCAAAGGGTCTAATTCCGTACCCTATCAGAGAGAGAGAGAGAGAGAGAGAGAGAGAGAGAGAGAGAGAGAGAGAGAGAGAGGGGGGAGAGAGAGAGAGAGAGAGAAAGGGGGTGGTTGAGGTTAATCTGAGACAAGCCTTTCAATCTTGGAGAGACTTTGTCAAGGAAAAGTGCTCTTGCAGCTTAATCGAGAGAGAGAGAGAGAGAGAGAGAGAGAGAGAGAGAGAGAGAGAGAGAGAGAGAGAGAGAGAGAGGAGGGGGCGGGGGCTGGCTGAAGCTAATCTGAAGGAAGATTTTCAATCTTAGAGATATTTTGTGAAGGAAAAGTTCTCTTACAGCTTAAGAGAGAGAGAGAGAGAGAGAGAGAGAGAGAGAGAGAGAGAGAGAGAGAGAGGAGAGAGAGAGAGAGAGAGAGGGGGGTGGCTTAAGTTAATCTGAGAGAAGCATTTCAATCTTGGGAGACTTTGTGAAGGAAAAGTTCTCTTACAGCTTAAGCAGCTTAAGAGAGAGAGAGAGAGAGAGAGAGAGAGAGGAGAGAGAAGAGAGAGAGAGAGAGAGAGAGAGAGAGAGAGAGAGAAGGGGGATGTCTGAAGCTAATTTGAAGGAAGCTTTTCAATCTTGGAGAGACTTTGTGAAAGAAAAGTGCTCTTGCAGCTTAATCGAGAGAGAGAGAGAGAGAGAGAGAGAGAGAGAGAGAGAGAGAGAGAGAGAGAGAGAGAGAATGGGGTGGCTGAGGTTAATCTGAGAGAAGCCTTTCAATCTTGGAGAGACTTTGTCAAGGAAAAGTGCTCTTGCAGCTTAATCGGAGAGAGAGAGAGAGAGAGAGAGAGAGAGAGAGAGAGAGAGAGAGAGAGAGAGAGAGAGAGAGAGAGAGAGAGAGAGTGCAGCTAAGCTGAACTTAGCCCTTTAATTCTGGGAGAGGCTTTTTAAGCAAAAACTGTGCTTGTTAGTATTATTATTATTATTATTATTATTATTATTACTAGTTAGAAAAGCAGGATGCTATAAGCCCAGGGTCCCCAACAGGGAAAATAGCCCATGGAGGAAAGGAAACAAGGAAAAATAAAATATCTTAAGAACAGTTACATTAAAATAAATATAGCCTATATAAACTATAAGAACTTTAACAAAAAAAAAAGAAGAGAAAAAAAGATAGAATAGTGTGCTCGAATGTACCCTCAAGCAAGAGAACTCTAACCCAACACCATGGAAGACCATAGTACAGAGGCTATGACACTACTCAAGACTAGAGAACAATTATTTGATTTTGGAGTGTCCTTCTCCTAGAAGAGCTGCTTACCATAGCTAAAGAGTCTCTTCTACCCATACCTAGAGGAATGTGGCCACTGAACAATGATAGTGCAGTAACCCTTTAGGTGAAGAAGAATTGTTTGGTAATCTCAGTGTTGTCAGGTGCATGAGGACAGAGGCTCAGTGTTGTCAGGTGTATGAGGACAGAGGAGAATATGTAAAGAATAGGTGCAGTATGCTTATTCCACTGTTCTTACTTTTAAAGAAGAAAAATACTGTCCCTTCAAAAGCAGAGAGGAAATCAAAGGGTGTATTTTCTGATAAGGGATTAAGTCATCTAGGCAAGTGAGTGAAGAGAATGTCTTTTCAATAATAAGTCTTTTGAACTTGGCTCACCGAGATATATTTTCAAGCTGAAGCTGGATAAAAGATTATGTAAAAAAAAAAATGAAAATAAGTCTTCAGAATTTAAGTCAAAAACAGAATAAAAAATGGAAATCTTTAGAATTATTGACTCACTGAGAAATATTTGAATTTGAGCCAAAAACAAGATATATGAAAATCTTTAGAACTATTAACTCACTGAGAAATATTTTCAAGATAAGACAGGATAAAGGATTTATCAAAACAAAATAAAAATTAAAATAGGTTAATATAATCTACCATTGCGTCTAATAGATAAAGTAGACAGGGACATGAAGAACAGGAGGGCTAATTAATTCTCTTATTTCCTTATTTCCTTTCCTACTGGGCTATTTTCCTTGATGGAGCCTCTGAGCTTATAGCATCTGGCTTTTCCAACTAGGGTTGGAGCTTAGCAAGTGATAATAATAATAATAAGACTATGTCAAAACAAAATAAGAAAAATAAACTAGACGGGCACTCAGTAGAGCGCAGACCTCCGCAAAGGCAGCTTATTTCTCGACCTTTTGCTCGACCTTGACCTTTGACCTTCAAGTGTATTAATTGGCGAGGATTTTCATGCATCTACTCTGATGAAACAGGAACTGAAACCAGATACCTTTTAACCTTTATACGAAACCCTCGCGGACTGACTCTTAACGTTTCCAATTATCACGGCTCTGAGGTATCCTTAACTTTTATGTTTAGGAATGGTGACAGCAGAAATAAAATAGCTAGTAATTTAATAATAAAAAAAAGAGTAACATCCATGGCAGCTGCAGGAGAGAAAATTTATACTAGATAAGCAAATATTACATGAAAAAATTAGCTGTAATACTATGATGAGTAAAATTATAAAATTTAGAAGTAAATCTAACGAGCCCACTTCCATACTCAGATTGTAGATATCTGTGTGGAGATAATACACACCATTTTGATAGATTGCATTCGCATTAATCTAAAAAGCTTGACTTAATTCACTAAATATACGGAATATCGGAATTACAGTTCTTAAATACCATATCATTCGAGTGGCGAAACTCAAGAAATTAGAATAACTGAGAAATCCACTTATACTAATCTAATAAAAATGTAAAGGTAAAGATATCTGGTTTCAGTTCAATATCATCAGAAAAGATGCTCACCAGATAGTCAGCCAAGCAAGCCGTAACCCTCACTGTGGTGCCCACAACATTGACCTCCTCAGTAAACAACATAAACTCACAGTCCCAGGCTGGGATCAATCTGCTGCCATGTGAATGCTAGGCAAATGCAGTACCACTCTACAAACAGTCCATCATAGTTAATGGTGACATTTGATATTCCCCAGAAAATGAGGGAAAATATGATCAAGTTGAGAGGGCTTAAACTCATAAACTTGACCGACACACCTAATTTCAGTGGCATTTCAGTGACCGTAAGCGTATGCAGAGGTCAAGAGAAGTACCCTGCTTTGACTGAAAACCTTGGAGTGGAAAGGTCCATTGTTACAATCCAATCCTGAAAAGTGTGAGGATTTTGTTCCAAAGACCGACCTTGAAATGTTGGAAAGCTCTCTATGCTTAGTAAAAAATTACTTTGGCAGCGTAAAACTGAATGGAAGTATGTAAGAGGAGCCCTGTGACTTGAACATTCCCTTCCCTGAAGTATAGGTGGATTTCCTGAGTCCAGTAGTATCTGATCTAAGTACAGGTAATAACCAGGCTTAACATTGCCCAACTTTGCTGAACAGACAAGAAGTTGATTTTTCAATGTGGTACTGTACTGTATAGAACCCAGCCAATGAGGGGGAGGCAAGCCAGCCTCAACTTGGTGCCGGTCCCAAGCCCGGGTAAATGGGGAGGGTTGGTGGCAGGAAAGGCATCCGGCCATGAAAAATTTGCCAAAACGAACATGGACAGTGAATATTATCAGAATAAAATTAACGCTAGATGGAGAAAGCTGGCCAGAAACATCAACCCCACATAGAAGTGGGAAAAGAGGCAGACAAAGAAGAGGAAGTACTGTACTGTATAGCCAATGACCGATCTCACAGCTAGGAGATGAGAATATCTTGCTCGCTATTTGTTGTGTGCAGGTGTCATGTATCAATAAGCTTACTGGAAGTCTGACAATGGAGCAGAGAGAGAGGACAGAGCCCTCTATCTGCCGAAGAGTCACAGAAGTTATCAATTATACTGGCTCTCATCTCATTGACTATTCCCAGTGAATGATTCTTCTTAAAGGAAGCACGTGAACCCTTCATCTCAATGATCCAGACAATAAAATAGGTTTCCTTGTGCTTTCCCAGCTTTAGCCTCCAGGAAGTGCAATCAGCCAAGTTTTCCAGCAGAAGTTTTTGTATGCACCTTATAGATATCCTCGGAGCATTTAAAAAATGGATTAACATTCTTCACATATCCTCGCACCCACCAGAGGGGAGAAAGATTTTACTCATTAAGTATCGCTGCAGCGGGTTGGAGGAGTTGAGGGATCCACTTCAGTAAATATAGATACTTTAATATGTTGCCACTTGCAGATTGCACTTTGGCTTGGGCTCATGCTGGCATGAAGTCGATACAGTACTAAGTAAAACCAACCAACTTGCATTCTACACAGATGAAAAACACCATGTGTAAGATGTAAGATGAGGCTGCTTGCAGCGCCTAAGCACCGCCCACATAAGTGACGTCATTGTCCACATCACGGGCTATCTGTATTTCCTTCCGCTCGCTGTGCATTAGTTGCAATGAAGATACGAAACCACGCTGTCATTTCCTGATCCTGACTAGCTTAAGATCTAACATGGTGCAGTGAATGAAAATAAAAAGAGGACCTACAGTAATAACTGTGGCAGAGCATGGCACCACCGTCGAGACGACCCTCGTTTGCATCTCCTAGGGGCAGGATTGCAAGGACAGGAACCTCTGGAACCGGCGTCAGGATATCGCCGGCTTCAATGCTACAGGCTCACGCCGTGTTACAAACCCAGCAACAAGCCCTCCAGAATCTTCCGGCCGAGATAACAGCATTGTCACTCCAGGGTAACAATGTCCTTAAACCAAGGATCCCTTCGTCTGCAGCTCTGGAAAAGTGTGAGGCTGAGGTGTCCCCCACAGCCTTCAGATCTTGGAGACGGTCAATGGAGTGTTGGTTGCAACTCTGTAAGTTGAAGCCTATTGAGGCAATTCATCATTTAAGGCTGCATTGTGTTGGATATTGCAACGTGCCCTCGATTCTAGGTATACTGACACCCAGTGGAGTGCCCTGTCTACTGAAGGGGCATCCAATGCGGTTAAGCAAATGGTAGTGAAAGCTTCTAACCAAGCGGTGCAGTGGCTCGAGTTTTTTGATTTGGCCCAAGAGCCTTGCGAGTCCCTCAATGATTACTTTTATCAAGTGTTCGCAAAAGGCTACCGATTGTGCATTCATATGTCCTAATTGCAATTATGATTTATCTGAATATATGCTTTTGCGCAAGCTCATGGTAGGCCTAAGTGCTAAAGTGCTCAAAAGGCAAGTGTTTCAATCATGCAATAATATCCGTGATATCGATTCCCTCAGAGTCATGTGCAGTGCACTTGAGGCCGCCCGTGACGATGCCCTTCGTAATAGGGCATGGCTTAGCAGCTTCCCTAGAGCAGCTGCTGTCGGCGGGTTCGAGGAGGAACATGAGGTGGAGGTGGCGGCCGCCCTTGCTAATTGTGACAGTACCACTTCTGTAAAAGTACAATCGCGTCTTTTGGGTAATTGTGGTACTCGTCATACACCTGGGTATTCCTCATGTCCCGCAAGAAAAATGACATGTTACAGGTGCGGTAAAACCGGTCACCTGAAGAAGTGTTGCAGAGGGCGGAGTGCCAGGAATAACGTTAGTGGTCTGGCAGCGGAGTCGGACATAGCGGGTGCAGTGATTGCAGTTGTCGTGGCGGCAGAGGCAAGGTTCCGGAATGGGCCGTCCCTGCAACCCACTATTCGTGTCGATGTATGCTTGACCAACTTGGGAGAATGGTCCTGTGTCCGAGCAGTGCCAGACACTGGTGCCCAGGTTTGTGTTGCGGGACCCGCTATCCTTGCGACGTTGAACATAAAACCAGCTAAGCCGAGGTTAAAAGGAGAATTGCGAGACTTCGCCAACCTGCATCTGAAGTGTTTAGGGTTGACCTCTTGCACCACAGAATACAAGGGAAGGCATACAACCCAGAAAGTATACTTTGTAAAGTCCTACATTGATTTTCATTTACCCCTGGATGCTTGCAAGAAACTTGGTCTTGTGCCAGAAAAGTTTCCTAACCATGCCCCCTTCACGGACTCTAGCCCCTCAGCAGCAAGTGCAACCTTTACATTAGCTGAAGCAACCGATCAACCTGTGAGAACGTCAGCCATTCCATTTCCCCCTAGTGACGAGAATATTACCAGATTAGAAAACTGGTTATTAGCCCACTTTTCAAGTACGACTTTCAACACCGAGAGAGAACCCCTCCCGGTAATGGAAAATCCAAGTGTTGAAGAGACTTATAAAGAAAGTCTACATCAATCAACACATTCCATCAAAGAACAATAAGAAGTCCAATATGGTGAATATGCTGATTGATGCAATGGGAAAAAGAATGCCAAAATGGTGTAATACATGTAAGATATAGTATTCCATTAATAATCCTCAACAATTGATTAGAAAATGTGATGCCTGTCATGTCCCAACACATCCCACATGTGCTGAAATACAGCAAAAAATAAAAAATAAAGACACAAAGGTATTCTGCTCAACATGCTTAGTCTGGATAGAAAATATAATTAAGTCGAGACTAAATCTGCAAATAGTTGAAGATAAAGAAGAGGAAGAAGAAGAAACAGAAGAAGAAGAAGAAGAAGAAGAAGAAAAAGAAGAAGAAGAGAACAATGAACAGGATATGTGTAAGGATGCAGAAGAAATCATTGATATAACCTATGATGCCATCCAACAACATACTTATGAAGAAATAAATTACCAGATGGAAACAAATAATAGACCCAAGAGACTCTACCCGGACCTACATAATTTTAGGGAAGAGCAAGAACAAGAAAAAATAGAAAAGAAGGATATAGTCTGCAATATGCTGAAAAGAGGGAATTGCAGATTTGGCGAAAGATGCTACTACAAGCATCCAAAGATATGCCATAATTATGAAATATATGGTAAATGTGCGTATTTAGACGGATATGGAGACGAATGCAGAGATCTCCATCCAAAAATATGCAAAAACCTAAAAGAAGGAAAAGGATGCATTTACAACAAAAAATGTCGATATATGCATCCTGCAACCATGAATGAATGTAAGAAAACTCAGCAAACTGAAAAGAAAAATGAAAGCAAAAAAGAAACAAAAAAAGAAACAAAAAAGCTGGCCGTGTATATACCGCGCTTTGAACCAAGAGCCCCAAGATATGAGGCCTTTCAACCCAAACCTACACATTTAGAGCCCAACTACAAAGAATGCATCTATAATGCCAGGGGTTGGTGCAGATATGGGGACAGTTGCAGGTATACACACACAAATAAATATGAAGGAGAAAGAGCAAATATAATAGAAAAGTTGGATTTTTTAATGGCAGAATTCCGGGAAATGAAGAAAAGAACATCATATCAGAACAGGAAGGAAGCATGGGAGAATCCATATTATTACCAATATTAAATAATGGGGATGAAACACAAACCATAATAGTAATGAATGCACAGGGTTTAGTCACGAGTAACTCTAAAAGGAAAATAGAGTTCTTAGAAGAACTAACCCAAATTGAAAAAATAGATATATTAAATATAAGTGAAACATGGTATTCCCAAGAGACTGGCAGTGATGATCAGATAAAGGGTTTCCAAACTTATAGATCAGACAGAAAAAATAGGAATCAAGGGGGAACCGCAATATATGGAAGAGACATAAATCAAGGAAAAGTATGTGAAAAATACAGCAACAGAGAATGTGAATTGATTGCGGTAGAATTTGAATTTGAAAAACTAATGAATATTGTAGTTTACAGACCCCCAAACACTAAGGAGTTTGACATAATAATAGAAAAAATAGATGATATATGTAGAAACCATAAAGACTGGAATATACTCCTATCCGGAGATTTTAACTTTCCTTTCGTGGATTGGAAAGAACGGATAGAAGAAAGTGGTTGTATGTATACATATAAAAAAGATAGTAATAGTAGCGCAGAAGATAAGAGGCAATTTGAAAAGCTTCAAGATATGCTATTAGAACATAATATGCAACAAATAAACCACATTCCAACAAGAAAGGAAAATGTCCTAGATCTAGTATTTGTGAATGAGGTGAATTATGTTAAAGAAATAATAGTGTATAACACGGGAATTTCAGACCACAATGTCATAGAATTGATAGTTCATTCCAAAGCAAGTGATCACAGAATTAATAAAAGCACAAAACTTTGGGAAGGATATGGAAAATATAACTTTTACAGTAAGAATATAAAATGGTCAGAAATAAATGAAGAACTGAATAAAGAATGGAAAAATGTATTTATAAGTGATAATATACAGGTAAATACGGATATACTGTACAAAATACTGGAGAAAATTGTTGAAAAATATGTACCGAAAAAAAACAATAAACAAAAGACGTACATACCAAGAGACAGAAGGATCTTATTTCAGAAAATTAAAAAGTGGAAGAAAAATCTTGCAAAAGAAAAAAATGTGTGGAAAATGAGGGAAATAAAATGTAAGATAGAAAATGCAGAACAAAAGATTATACAGTCGAAAGAAAATGAAAAAAGGGACTTAGAAGAAAGGACACTTCAAAATATAAAAAGAAACCCCAAAGTACTTTACTCCTATGCAAAAAAGATGAATAAAAGGAGAATAGAAATAGGCCCTCTAAGAATTGAAGGACGGCTAACGAATGAAAAAAAGGAAATATGCAACATATTAGCAGAAAAATATAAGTGAGAGTTCACGCCAAGAATTGCGAATGAGAATAATGAAACAGAAATGAGAGAAGAAAATGTTGAATATCTAACGGATATAGATATTAGTGAAGCAGATATTGTTACGGCTATAAACGAAATTAAAAATGGATCGGCAGCCGGACCAGATGGAGTTCCAGCGATTTTGTTAAAAAAAACTGCAAACACTATCGCGAAGCCACTTGCAATACTGCTAAGACAGAGTATAGATATGAGCGAGATATATGTTAAACATAAATTAGCTTATATAACCCCTATCTTCAAAAGTGGATCAAGACTAGAGGCAAGCAATTATAGACCTGTTAGTCTAACATCACATATTATGAAAGTGTATGAGAGGGTAATAAAAAAGAAAATAATGAACCATTTGGTCAAAAATAATTTGTTTAATATGGGTCAACACGGTTTCGTACCTGGAAAAAGTACACAGACCCAACTGATAGCTCACTATGAAAACATATACAATAATATGATAAATGAAAAAGACACAGATGTGATCTATCTAGATTTTGCAAAAGCCTTTGACAAGGTAGACCATAACATATTGGAGAAAAAAATGAGAAAGCATAATATTGTGGGAAAGATAGGAAAATGGGTAAAAGAATTCCTGCAAAACAGAAAACAGATAGTGGTTGCAAATGACGAGAAATCAGATGAAGCCCCGGTAATATCTGGTGTGCCCCAAGGTACGGTATTAGCTGCACTGCTATTTGTTATTATGATCTCAGACATAGACTGTGATGTTGAAAACTCCGTAGTGAGAAGTTTCGCCGATGACACAAGAATAAGTAGAGAAATTACTTGTGATGAAGATAGGAACTCACTACAAAGAGATCTAAACAAAATATATGAATGGGCGGAGATAAATAGGATGGTATTTAACTCCGATAAATTCGAATCAATAAATTATGGAAACAGAGAAGGAATGGTGTATGCATACAAGGGACCTAATAATGAGACAATCACAAACAAGGAAGCAATTAAAGACCTTGGTGTAATTTTAAATAGGAATATGTTATGCAACGACCAAATAGCAACACTGTTGGCTAAATGTAAAGCAAAAATGGGAATGTTATTCAGACACTTTAAAACAAGAAAAGCTGAACACATGATTATGCTTTACAAAACTTATGTGCGTAGTACACTCGAGTACTGCAATGTGATATGGTACCCACACTACCAAAAGGATATTGCGCAAATAGAGAGTGTACAAAGGTCCTATACTGCTAGAATAGAAGAAGTTAAGGACCTTGATTACTGGGAAAGAATGCAATTTTTAAAACTATACAGTCTAGAAAGGAGAAGAGAACGCTACATGATAATACAAGCATGGAAGCAAATAGAAGGAATTGCTGAAAACATCATGGAGCTTAAAGTATCAGAAAGAGCAAGCCGAGGTAGATTAATAGTACCAAAAAGCATTCCAGGTAAACTGAGAAAGGCGCACAGGACATTAATCCACTACGCACCAGCATCGATAATGCAGCGACTATTTAATGTGCTGCCAGCTCATCTAAGAAACATATCAGGAGTGAGCGTAGATGCGTTTAAAAATCAGCTCGATAAATACCTAAGATGCATCCCAGACCATCCAAGACTGGAAGATGCAAAATACACCGGAAGATGTATTAGCAACTCTCTGGTGGATATACGAGGTGCCTCACACTGAGGGACCTGGGGGAACCCAAACAAAAAATAAGGGAAAAATAAGGGAATAAGGGATAAGGGTAAGGGGAACCCCACCGTATCCACTTATTACCTGACGCAGTTCCTTACATCTGCCACACACCCGTCAGTACCTAAGCACTGGGAAAAGGAGGTGAAAGCCCAGTTGGAGGAGGACATCAAGAGAGGGGTCTTACAAAGAGCTCCCCCTGAAGAGCCCACAGAATGGTGTTCACGTATGGTGGTCGTGGCCAAGAAAACAGGGCAACCAAGACGTACGGTCGACTACCAAAAACTCGATGCAAGTTGTAAAAGGGAGACGCACCATACCCCTACGCCCTTCGATATGGTATCCAGCATTCCCCTTTGCTCATACAAGACTGTGGCCGACACCTATTGGGGATTTCACCAGGTATAACTGGACAAGGAAAGCATACCCCTAACCACATTCATCACACCTTGGGGCAGGTACCAATACCGAAGGACACCAATAGGACATTGCTCTGCCTCCGACGCATATACAAGCCGTTTCGATGATGCCATTGAAGAAGTACCCAGGAAGTTTAAGTGTGTGGACGACACACTTCTGTATGATTTGAGCGTAGAAAGTGCCTTTTGGCATGTGTATGACTTCCTCGCAGTCTTTGCCTACAAAGGCATCACTTTGAAACCAGAAAAATTCAAGTTCTGCAAGAAAGAAATGGAATTCGTCGGATTCAACGTCGGTTGGGACTCCTACAAGCCTTCAGAAGATTATTTATCTGCTATCAAAAGTTTTTCTATGCCCCAAAAGCCCACAATATCCAACATCAGGTCATGGTATGGTTTTGTCAATCAGCTGGCCCCCTTCCTGCCAACAGCGCCCATCATGACCCACTTTAGAGACCTGCTGAAGAAGCCCTCGGGTAAACAGGTCTATTGAGATGAGCACCTTCAGGAAAAGTTTCGTCAAGTGCAAGACATTGTCTGCAAGCTGGCCAAGGACAGCCTCACCTACTACAATACAGTAAGCTGCAGCCGACTGTTGCAGTCACTGACTGGAGAGGAGGGGATGGGCTTCGTCATCCTCCAACAATATTGCAGTTGTACCTCCGTTGAAACCCCCTTCTGTTGTAGAGATGGTTGGAGAATAGCGCTTTGTGGTAGTCGGTTCCTCACGCCTGCCGAGTCTGGGTATGCAGCTGTGGATGGGGAAGCCCTTGCAGTGGCCTGGTGCTTAAAAAAGGCACAGTTATTCTTATTGGGCTGCCTGAACTTAACCATTGTCACAGACCACCGCCCTTTAGTCAAGTTACTAGGCAATAAAAGTCTCGGCGATATTTCCAACCCCAGACTGTTAAGATTAAAAGAGAAAACATTATTGTATAATTTCAACGTTATATACCTACCAGGCAAGAAAAATCATACTGCTGACTTCCTCTCTCGTTTTCCTGGCCTGAGGACGGTGCCAGATAGACAGGATGCGAGCTTCAACGAAGAATTAACGATTGCTATGGTGTCAGCAATCACAGAAAACCTACAGGAGCAGTGCACTATAGACGAGAAAACTGTTGAAGATGCAGCCCTGGATGACCCAGCATATCAACTACTAGTTGCTCAAGTGACTGCAGGGGACTGGAACCTGAAGAAATCTCAAGAAATTGCATGTTTGAGCCCCTTCTACGGCATCAGAGAACGTCTCTCTATATCTGGCAACCTGGTCATATACTGCTTCAACGACAACTGCATCCGCCTTGTCATTCCCGAAGGGCCCCGTCATCAGATAACCGCCAACCTCCATGCTGGACATCAAGGCCTAGATACAATGTTGAGGAGAGCGAGACATTTAGTCTATTGGCCGGGCATCGAGGGTGACCTTCAGCATCATCGTTCACGATGTACATCGTGCGATGCCGACGCACCATCACTTCCTGCCGAAGTCATGAAAATGACCCCTGCCCCAGAGTATCCGTTCCAACAGACTGTCATGGACCTGTTTCAGCTCGAAGGACACATGTATATGGCATATTGTGACAGGATTACAGGCTGGCTAGAATAGCCCATTTGCCCAATGGCACCTCGTCTGCAAAGGTCATGACAAAACTTAGGCATTACTTCACTCGATGGGGAGCACCCGAACAATTGTCTACCGACAGCGGCACCAACCTGGTGAGTGAAGAGATGATGACCTTCTACAGGAGATAGAGAGTTGACATACGCCTATCATCGGCCCACTATCCGCAGTTAAGTCTGCGAAAATGATATTTTCAATTTAGAATAAATTTTTTAATATACTTACCCGGTGAATATATATGTAGCTTACGTCTCCGACGGTCGACAGATTCCAAAAACTCGCGAGCGATCGCCATGATGGTTGCTGGGTGTGACCACCAGCGCCAACTATCGGCCAGATACCACATATATTTCTCCAGGAATTCAGTTCTTCTCAGTCCGTAGGGTCTCTATCGGGGAGGAAGGAAGGGCCTTTAATTATATATATTCACCGGGTAAGTATATTCAAAAATTTATTTTAAATTGAAAATATCATTTTTAAATATTAAACTTAGCCGGTGAATATATATATATAGCTGATTCACACCCATGGTGGAGGGTAGAGACCAGTATTAAAACATTAAAGGTGTATATGCTCAAGAGTTTTTGACAAATATTCAAAAAACAAACTTAAGTATAGGTACCTGATAAGGAAGCTGACTCTGATGATTACTCTGCCTCATTAGTCCGCTATCCTTACGAAGCCCAGCGATCCTCTCAGGATGCTGAAAGACTCCCAGGAGCTGTTATAATCAGGGTGAACACCCCTACAACAGGACCTCATCAATACCCTTAATCTGGGCGCTCTCAAGAAACAATATTTTGACCACCCGCCAAATCAGAAGATTGCGGAAGACTTCTTAGTCTCCACATACAACCCAAAATAAGATTAAAAATTTCAAGAGAAGATAAAGGGATATTGGGATTAAGGGAATGTAGTGGTAGAACCTTCACCCACTACTGCACTCGCTGCTACGAATGGTCCCAACGTGTAGCAGTCCTCATAAAGAGTCTGGACATCTTTCAAATAATATGAAGCGAACACCGACTTGCTCCTCCAAAAGGTCGCGTCCATAATGCTTCTAAGGGATCTATTCTGCTTGAACGCTACTGAAGTTGCTAGCGCTCTAACATCATGAGCCTTAACTTTAAGCAAATTTAGATCCTTCTCACTTAAATGAGAGTGCGCCTCTCTAATCAACAGTCTAATAAAATAAGACAACGCATTCTTCGACATAGGCAAAGAGGGCTTTTTAACCGAGCACCATAAAGCCTCTGAATTACCTCGCAGTGGTTTGGTTCTAGTTAAAAAAAAATTTAAGAACTCTAACTGGGCACAGAACTCTTTCAACTTCATTCCCAACAATCTCAGATAGACTGGGAAGTTCAAACGATTTAGGCCATGGACGAGATGGAAGTTCATTTTTGACCAAAAAAACAAGCTGAAGCGAGCATACTGCTTTATTAGTGGAGAAGCCGATATTCTTGCTAAAAGCATGTATCTCACTAACTCTTTTCGCAGAAGCCAAGCTCACTAAAAAAAGTGTCTTGAGGGTAAGATCCTTCAGGGAGGCTGAGTTCAACGGTTCAAACCTGTCTGACATAAGGAACTGAAGGACCATGTCCAAGTTCCAAGCAGGAGTAGAAATATGACGCTCCTTGGAAGTCTCGAAAGACTTAAGAAGGTCTTGAAGATCTTTGTTATTAGACAGATCCAAATTTCTATGCCTAAAAACAGAAGCTAACATGCTTCGGTAGCCTTTAATGGTAGATGCAGAAAGGAGCGACCATTTCTCAGATAAAGCAGAAAGTTTGCAATTTGCGCTACAGAGGTACTGGAAGAGGAAATAGAGGAGGACTTGCACCAGTCTCTAAATACCTCCCATTTAGATTGATAAATCCTGATGGTAGAGGATCTTCTAGCCCTCGCGATCGCTCTAGCTGCCTCCTTTGAAAACCCTCGAGCTCTAGAGAGTCTTTCGATAGTCTGAAGGCAGTTAGACGAAGCACAGGGAGGCTTTGATGAAATCTCTTTATGTGAAGCTGACGCAGGAGATCCATCCGTAACGGTAAACTTCTTAGAATGTCTACTAGCCATAGAAGTACCTCTGTGAACCATTCTCTCGTGGGCCAGAGGGGAGCAACCAACGTCAACCTGGTCCCTTCGTGAGAGGCGAACTTCTAAAGCACCTTGTTTAGGATCTTAAACAGAGGGAAGGCATAGATGTCTAGGTGAGACCAGTCCAGTAGGAAAGCGTCTATGTGGGCCGCCTCTGGATCTGGAACAGGAGAGCAATAAGTCGGGAGCCTCTTTGTCAGAGGGGTCGCAAAGAGATCTATGGTGGCTTGACCCCATGTCACCCAAAGTCTCTCGCACACATCCTTGTGTAGCGTCCACTCCGTGGGAATCACCTGTCCTCTTCAGCTGAGACAGTCCGCTCAGACATTCATCTCCCCTTGCACGAATCTCGTCAAAAGAGAGATGTTTCGAGCTTTTGACCAAGTGAGAAGGTCCCTTGCGGTGACGAAAAGGGAGTGGGAGTGAGTGCCTCCTTGCTTCGAGATGTATGCCAAGGCCGTGGTATTGTCTGCAGTCACCTCCACTACTTTGTTTCGAACCAGACTCTCGAAACTCCTTAAAGCTAGATGGACTGCTAAAAGTTCTTTGCAGTTTATGTGAAGACTCTTTTGGTCTGCGGACCAAAGACCCGAGCATTCCAGATTGTCCAGTGTCGCTCCCCAACCCAAATCCGATACGTCTGAAAACAACACATGGTTTGGGTTCCTGATCACAAGAGAAAGACCTTCCCGAAGTCTGATGTTGCTGTCCCGTCAAGCTAGGCAGGTCTTGACTGGATCGGAGATTGGAATTGAGATCGTCTCTAAGCCCTTCTCCTTGTTCCAATGGTGGTTTAGATGAAACTGGAGAGGGCAAAGGTTAAGTCTCCCCAGAGAGATAAACTGCTCCAGCGACGAAAGAGTTCCCAGGAGGCTCATCCAAACTCTCACAGAGCAACTGCTTTTCTCTCGCAAGTGACGGACTTTGAGCAGAGTTTGCTCCATCCTTGTGGTAGACGGAAAAGCCCGAAAAACTCGACTCCGTATCTCCATCCCCAAATAAAGAATAGTCTGGGATGGAGTCAGTTGCGACTTCTCCACGTTCACTAGGAGACCTAACTCTTTGGTCAGGTCCAAAGTCCATTCGAGGTCCTCCACACGGCGATGAAGGGACGACGCCCTGAGTAACCAGTCGTCCAAATAAAGGGAGGCTCTGATCCCTGACAAATGTAGAAACTTTGCTACATTTCGCATGAGCCTTGTAAAAACAAGAGGAGCAGGGCTGAGGCTGAAGCACAGTGCTCGGAATTGATACACCACCTTCCTGTACACAAACCTCAGATAATGTTGAGAGTTCGGATGAATCGGAATGTGGAAGTACGCATCTTGCAGGTCGAGAGAGAGACCATCCAGTCGCCCTCTCTTACCGCTGCTAAAACAGATTTGGTGGTCTCCATCGTGAATTTTGTTTTTACAACAAACACGTTGAGAGCACTTACATCTAGCACTGGCCTCCAACCTCCTGTATTCTTCGGAACCAGGAAGAGACGGTTGTAAAAATCTGGGAATTGAAGGTCCGAGACTTTCACCACTGCCCCCTTTTCCAACAACAGAGAAACTTGATGATGCAACGCCTGTCTCTTTGTCTCCTCTCGATACCTGGGAGAGAGGTCTATCGGAAATTTCACTAGCGGAGGTCTTTGTACAAAAGGAATTTTGTAACCCTCCTTCAGCAACAAAACAGACTCCCGGTCTGCACCCCTCTTCTCCCAGGCCTGCCAGAAGCTCGTCAATCTGGCCCCTACCGCTGTCTGAAGCCGTGGGCAGTCAGACTCTGCCACGTGAGGATCTGGATCCTCTCTTCTTACCTCGTTTGTTATCAGAACGAGAATTTCCCCTACTGGGGGCTCTACCATGAAAAGGCGGAATAAACCTTGCTGCTGGCGTGTCAAACTTGAGTTTGTTGGCATGAGAAGAAGAAGGCAAAACCTTGCGCGCAGTCTTGGCCAGAAATCGTGCGTGTCCTTTAGAGCAAGAGATGCCGCGATATCTTTAATAAGATGTTGAGTGAACAGAGTAGACGATAAGGGAGCAAAAAGAAGTTCTGACTTCTGACAGGGAGTAACCCCTACAGAAAGAAAAGAACACAGGGCTTTTCTTTTCTTAAGAACTCCTGCTGTGAACGTAGTCGCCAGTTCATTAGAGCCATCCCTTATGGCCTAGTCCATGCAAGACATTATTTGAATAGTAACATCATTGTCCGATGAAGAGACCTTCTTACTTAAGGCTCCCAGGGACCAATCCAAAAAATTAAAAACCTCGAAGGCACGGAAAATTCCTTTAAGGAGAAGATCCAGCTCTGTGGAAGACCAGAAAATCTTCGAGCGTCTCATGGCTAGACGACGAGGAGAGTCTACAAGGCTTGAGAAGTCTCCCTGGGCAGAGGCAGGAACTCCCAAGCCGAGAACTTCTCCTGTGTCATACCAGACGCTCGCACGAGAGGCCAATTTAAAAGGGGGAAAGGCAAAGGAAGACTTTCCTAAACTTCTTCTGGTTACTAACCAGTCTCCCAACAAACGCATGGCTCTCTTAGAAGAGCGAGAGAGAACCAACTTCGTAAACGACGGAGTCGATGAAGTCATGCCTAAAGTAAATTCAGACGGCGGCGAACGTGGAGCCGCAGTAACAAAATGATCGGGAAAAACATCCCTAAAGATATTCATAATCTTTTTAAAGTCAAGGGATTGCTGGACAACCCTAGCCTCCTCCCCTTCTGATTGAATCCCCAAAGGAACATTAGCTGAAAGGGGATCATCAACTTCTTCATCAGAAGGAACATCATCTGACAAAGGTAAACTCTTGCGACACGGAGAAAACTCAGAATGATGAGGCGGCAAAGCCTGACAGGCTACATCAACTTGCAAATGAGCCGCAGAAAAAGTCGAGGGGACGACGTCACGTCGAGACTGCAAAGACTGATGGTCTACGCTACGAAGGGACAGAGAAGACTGATGTTGAATGTCAAAGCGAGACTCCGGCGACTGACGGTCGACGTCACATCGGGACAACGGAGTCGGCCGATGAACGTCACGTCGGGGCTGCGGCGACTGCAGCTCAACGTCACGTTGTGACTGCGGAAACTGAAGTTCAAAGTCTCGTGACTAACGTGACTGCCGAGAAACACGATCTGAATCACGTTTAACCACAAAGCTGACATTAGGGATAATGTCAGAGCGACGAGACAAATCTCGCTTAGGAGGTTGAAGACCTGAATCACGTTTGCCGGTACCGTGACGAACCGCAAGCAAAGGTTCCTTATGCACAGGAACATGATCGTAAACTTCCATTAAGGAGGAAAGTTTTAACTGCATATCTTGTAAGACGCTTGGGGTCAACAGAACTTGAAACAGATCGTGACGTCGGTAACGTCTGTGCATGCACGTCATCGCACTGAACGGGACCCTCGAACTCAACGTCACGTTTGTGCTTAACAAGAAAGTAATCCTCCGATGACCGAATACGGTCGGGGCTGTCCCAATGACTACAGCCAGGACGTTGGACCTGTCCTGAAGGGACTGACTTGCGCTTCAACGGTCTCGAAACTTTACGCCAAGGTTTTTTAAGAGAAGAATCATCGGAAGACGAGGAGAACTTTGTCTCTCCTGTCTTATGGTAAGGACGTGCTTGAAGAGCAACGTCTGATACTTTTGAGGGAACGTCTCTTCGTTGGTTAACACCTCTCGCTCCCTTAGGTCCTACGACATTCCTTCTCCCTGGGGTAGGGGAGCCTGAAAGAGGTCTCGGACTAGGCAAGCGACAAGCACGAACAGACGAATCCTCCGGCAAAACACTAAACACATTTATTGCACTTTTCACTTTATCACTTTGACCCTTTAAAATCTTAACGTCGGACATAAGTTGATTCCTGTCCGAGGCCAACGATTCGACCTTCTCACCCAACGCTTGAATGGCCATTAACATATCATGCATAGAAGGTTCATTAGTGCCAATAGGGGGTTCTGAAACTACCACTACAGGAGGAGGATTAGGTTCAGTGGCATGGGAAGAGGAAAATTCTTGAGATCTAGAAGAGCTTCTTCTAACCCTATCTCTTTCGAGTTTCCGAGTATATTTATCATACTCCAACCACTCAAATTCAGACAAAACAATACATTCCTCACATCGATCCCGTAATTGACAAGATTTACCTCGGCAATTAACACAAATAGAATGAGGATCGATGGAAGCTTTAGGAAGACGTTTATTACAGTCTTTCGCACATTTACGATAGACAGGAGAAGGGTCAGCCATTGTGAAAATTTCAAAGAAAGTCCAAAAAGAAAGCCAAGTTCAGCAACAATAATCAAAAAAGTAATTCAAGAGTTTTATCGAAGATAACCAACACAGCGAAAGCAATAAAACCATGAAAAAGTACTTCACCAATCAGTAGAAACTTGAGGTTAAGCGCGAGCGGAACCAATGCTGTCATTACCACCGACAGAGAAGAACTGAATTCCTGGAGAAATATATGCGGTATCTGGCCAATAGTCGGCGCTGGTGGTCACACCCAGCAACCATCATGGCGATCGCTCGCGAGTTTTTGGAATCTGTCGACCGTCGGAGACATAAGCTATATATATATTCACCGGCTAAGTTTAACATTTAAAAAGGATAATTAAAACAAGTATCAGCGGGACTGGAAGCCTCGATAACGACAAGGTATCATTGGCCTTGCTAAAACACCTGAACACACCCTTAAGGGGTATAAATCAATCTCTGGTGCAATTGGCAACTGGGAGACAGTTACGGGATGGTGTACTGACTGCAAAACTCAACTATATGATAGACCAACACTGGAGAAAATCCATTAGAAAAAGAGAACTTCAAGTAGCAGAGAAAAATGAGAAAATAATTGAAAGCGGCAGCAACAGGAGGCTAACGCCCTTACAGTCAGGCACGCACGTTAGGGTTCAGAACCAGATGACCAAGGCCTGGGACAGGCTGGGAATCATAGTCGAGCAATGACCTCATAGACAGTACATCGTGAGACTAGATGGTAGTGGGCGTCCGTCGATAAGGAACAGAAGACACCTCAAGGTCACTGAACTGCCCGTCAATGAGACAAGAGGAGCCACTCCTTCCGAAGACGAAGTGGGTCATGAGCCTAAGTTTCCTCCATCAGCGCCAGAGGTACGGCCTCCAAGGAAGAGAGAGGCCTCAGTCTGGATGAACGATTACAGTATGTATAATTATCTCTGCTTTGATTCTGCATTTATAAAATGAAAGCAACTTCTGTTTTATTTTACTGCACTTAGACGTGCATTGATTTCATATTTACAAAATTATATTTTGTAAGAGATTTTAACTTAGGTTGGTGTTGCATTCACGACTCAATTTTAGTGCACATCTTGCAATGCTGATGTAATTATTGTTTCACTTGAGGTTATGTTAATGCTCTCTCTCTCTCTCTCTCTCTCTCTCTCTCTCTCTCTCTCTCTCTCTCTCTCTCTCTCTCTCTCTCTCTCTCTCTCTCATCTTAAAAGTTACCATTAATTATTACGATAATGATTTACCTTACGTCTGATGTTTTTCATTAAGAGAGTATAGCAGTTCGTTTGTCATATCTGCTTTTGATATTGTCATTTATAAGTTTTGAAAATATCACACTCGTAATATTTTGGGAGGGAGATGTAAGATGTAAGATGAGGCTGCTTGCAGCGCCTAAGCGCCGCCCACATAAGTGACGTCATTGTCCACGTCACGGGGTATCTGTATTTCCTTCTGCTCGCTGTGTATCAGTTGCAATGAAGATACGAAACCACGCTGTTTGTCATTTTCTGATCCTGCCTAGCTTAAGATCTAACACCATGAGATGATGAATTTACCGTACCATATACAGTAACTGACTCAACAATACCTACCAGCAAGTACCTGAGAGATACATCACAGATATTAAGGGATACTGTTTAATGGTTGCCATAAATGGCAGAGGCAAGGGACAGAACAAGGCCCTAAATACTGACCATATGTACATAAGATCAGTGCCCAAGCTCCCTCTCCATCAAGCTAGAACCTGGGATGTCCAGGCAATGGCTCCTGATGACTCAGCAAGTAGACACATAGGCACCTGCAACACCCTAACCCTAGCTCACAAGGATGGCGAGGTCGCAGACACTAAAAGAAATTATCAAGCTTGAGCGAGTCTCGAACTCTCGTTTAAAAGACTGTCAGGCCAGTACGTTTCCAATAGGCTACCACAACCCTACATATTTTATTATATCCATGCTATGTACAATTAATGTGCCTCCTTAAGAATAACATACACAAAATATACATGTATTTTTACCATAATGTGATATCCATTGCATACATTGCTAATCTGCCAACATTGTACAGTACAGTATTGTCATTCAGCAATTTTCCATGAACTAAGGCCACCACTTTAAGCACTCCATCAGTATTTTTAATTTGCAAAGATACTTCGGTGATAAGAACCTATATTCAACAATTTTGTGTCTTCTTATCTCCTTAAGTTATAAGCCTCCAGAAACAATACCTTCACACAAGGCTTAATGACCCTTTTTAAGTCTTGGTAACATTTTGGTAACATTTTAAAAACAGATAAATATCAACAAATCAAAGTAAAAAACACATTTCATGAATGTTACAGCAAGATAGGATCCCTCCTATTTTAGGTTAGGAACGGATAACTAGGATGCATTCCCTCAGTACAGTAAACCCTATGTCACTGCAGTTTTGATATTCCACAAATTGAGATCAAGGTAATATTTTAAACAAAGTTTTGATTCTTTGCAGAAATCCACTAATAAGCGTGCTGTGGACAGCCCAACATCTTCAAACGACCCGCCCTTCTTTGCACCCAGCATTCACACCATTTCATTCTTTGTACAATGCAACTTCTCTGGCTGACTCTGTCTTACTTTCCCATTGTCCCTCATTACTACAGAATCTTGCTCAAGTGTTTGTCAAGCAACAAGTGCTCTTCCTTTATACACACCAAGGCCCTTAAGGGAGCTGTTTCATCTTTTCAAGCTAACACTTCATCTTCTCAAGCTAACACTAAATGGTAGGTGAAGCTCATGACTCTTAAGAAAGATGGTAGTTCTTGAGCTCTTTACAGGGAATATTCTTTTGGTAAAGCCAAAAACTAGTCATAAGACTTAGCGAGGTATAACCCCCTACTACTAATTAGCAAGGGAGGGATAGCAGGGTAAATACCGTCACTTTTGATTACAGGCAGGACTTGTAAAGGGATAGGTGATGGCAGGACAAATCTGTAGAAAGAGCTGAAGCTTTGAATTGTTAGGAAAAATACAAATTACTTCCAAATTTGTTATCTGTTCCGACACTCCATATAAACCCTTTCGCTCTTTATAAAGACTCACCCTTAGGTGGGTGGAAGTCCTAAACAACTGGCTGGCTTTTGACCCGGGATGTGGCTCCATGTTTCGCATGAGCTTAATAGAGAAACACCCTGACACCTCGCTAAATTCTCGTGCATAGGCAAGAGCTAACAACCTGAGTAATCAGTGTGATTGTGTGATGACTAAGCAATGTTACTTTTCGAGGCAAGAATTATTGGAGTATGAAAACTCCATTGACTTAACCTTGAACATTGCCCGACTCCCACCTCACCAAGAGGATGGAGACAAATATTTATTTCATATATCAGATTACACAAGGGAAATGGTTTGTACATGCAAACAGAGGGAGCCAGCTTGCAGGGTACCCAAGGTGCTGTACCCCAAGAGAGGGGGAGATGAAGAAAGAAGAAGCTAGTCACTCTGTCATTCACCCCAGACTAATCCTGGGTAACATCTGCCCTCAACTGATTGCTATTTGTCCCATTAGGGAGCTTGAGGTGTTTAGACCACATGTTGCGCAGCCACCACAGGATTAAAGGAGAGGGTTTCCAGGTTCCTGTGGTTTACGTCTTGCAGGTAGTCGGCTGTGAAGTTCATCTGACGATTCCACACACCTGCTTCAACTGCCAGTGCCCCAGAGTAGTTCTTTTTAAATGCTAAGGATGTGCTGATGCCCCTAACATCATGAGCTCTGGGTATACACCCTTGCGGGGAAGAGCCAGGATTCTAGGTACAATCAATTACTTTGCGAATCCTTTAAGAGATCGTATCCCTTGTGACTATCCTTTCTGTTAACAAGGGGATGAGTTCCTGTGGTTTGTTTGAGGTAACACCTCAGCAACCTTACAGGGCAGAGTAACAGTTGATCTGAGTAATCTGTTACAGAATGGAGACTCTCAATCCAGATGGGCCCGAATTTAGGATCTGCTATAGTCGGTTGAGTCTTGGCAACAAACTCAAGGAAAGAGACGAGAATTACCTGTCCCCATCCCCTTGAATGGGTGACGTCATAAGAAAGGCCGTGCAACTCGCTGACTCCCTTAGCAGAAGCCAGAACCAGCAGGAATACTGTCTCAAGTGTCAGGGTTATGGTCTGATGCTTGACGTGGGATTCATAAGGCGCTCCTTCCAGGGATCATAGTACATGAGCTATGTTCCAGGGCAGAGGTCTAACTTCCGGCTGAGGACAGATATGCTCGAAAGTCTGTATGAGGAGAGACAATTCCATCAAAGAGAAAATATTAACTCCATTCAGTCTAAAGGTGAGGCTTAAGGCTGAGCAGTAACCTTTCACCGCCAAGACCGAGCAACGTTTTTCCTCCCTAAGGTATAACAAAAGCTCCGCTAACACTGGGATAGTGATATCGAAAGGAACAATACCCCTTCCACAACACCAACCGCAAAAGATTGCTCATTTCGCCTGATAAACGGCAGAGGATGACTCCCAGAGGAACCCGCACATCCTTTTCGCAACTTCGTGTGAAAAGCTTCTCTTTGAGAAGAGATGCTAGATAGCCTCCAGACATGAAGTCTTCGGGATGCTACAGCTTTGAGGTAAATCTTTATGTGTGGTTGTCTGAGTAGATCAGGAAGTGAAGGGAGCTCCCTCGGCACCTCTGTGAACAGATGTAGAAGGTCCAGAAACCATTCCGCATGTTGCCTCATCGGAGCTATGAGGGTCATCGATAGGTCTTCAGATACCCTTACCTTGTTTGGTAATCTTCTTACTAGGAAAAAAAGGGGAACGCATGGATGTCTAAGTTGTCCCACTGGTGTTGGAAAGCATCTTGCCAAAGTGCTTGGGAATCTGGTACTGGAGAGCAGATTGACAGAATTTTCCGGTTGAGAGACATTGCAAACAGGTCTACTGTCAGCGAACCCCACAAAGTCAGGACTTTCTTGCCTATCGGACAATTCAAAGACCACTCGGAGCCAACTATCTAAGTCACTCTGCTCAGATTGTCCACCAGAATGTTTTACTTGCCCGGGATGAAATGGGCTGATAAGGCTACTAAGTTGACTTTGTTCATCCGAGAATTTCTACGGCTAGAAGGCAAGGGTGCTGTGATAAGGTACCTCCTTGTTTGTCTATATATGCCACTATCATGGTGTTGTCGCTCATCAACAACTGTTGGAATTGCTGGAGGGCCATAAAGGCTACCGTCATTTCCAGGAGGTTTATGTGGCAATATTGCTTGGACTCAGATCACAGTCTAGAGGCTGTGTGAGCCGTGTGCAACACATGAGCATCCCACCTTCTTTTGATACATTTGTGAAGGGCATCAATTCCAGGGGAGGAGAGAGAAGATATACTCCCCTCAGGAGGTTGGTACAGTATTTGATACCCACCACCTCACGTCTCTCTTTTGCTTGGGCACCACAGGAGGGTCCTTGTACTTAGACCAAACGGACTTCAATTGCCACTGGAAACATCAGATGCAAAGACGGCCATTGGTCACCAGACGCTCAAAAGAGGTCAGGTGGTGTAACAGGCCAAGTCACTGATGGGCAGGTAGCGAGTCTTGCAACACGAAGGGGTGCGCTGTTCTCTTCAGCCTCTCAATTCTGCTTTCGGACAGAAAGACTTTACATAGTTGGGAGTCTATATGCATCCCAAGGTATACCAGTTTTTGGGATGGTTACAGGAAGGACTTCTCGTTATTTACCACAATTCCCCGATTGTGGCAAAACTCGAGATGCCTGTCTCGGTGCTGAAGAAGGGTTGCTACCGAGCCTGCTGAAATCAGCCAATCGTCTAGAAATCTCATTTGATGAATTCTGTTCTTATGTGCCCAGGTTGACTCTAGGGAGAACACCCTTGTGAACATCTGATGTGCTGTGGACAGGCCAAAACAAAGAACTTTCAACTGGAATAACCGATTGTTTATGATGACTTAAGAACTTCCTTAATGATGGATGGATTGGAATCTGGAAGTATGCATCTTGTAGATCTAGTGTTATCTTAAGTCCTTGAGTCTTACAGCCTGCCTGACTGTGTCCCCCGTCTCCATCTTGAATGAATTTTGTTGGACAAACTTGTTCAGGGAGGAGAGGTCGATGACTAGTCTCCAGCCTCCAGTTTCCTTCTCTACAAGAATGAGTTGACTGTAAAAGCCTGGAGACCCGTCTAGGAACTCTTGGAGAGCGCCCTTCTCTAGCATGGTCTAGACTTCGACCTGAAGGGCCTTTTCCTTTACGGATCCCTTCGTGTAAGAACGTGATGTCATTAAGTGAAAAGTCAAAAGAGGGAAAGAGAGAGAGTGAATGAGATGTGGTATCCTGCTCAGACGACAGAAACTGTCCAAGGTTCGGCTCCGTGTGCCAATCACATCTGCCACCATCTCTGTAAGGGTCCTTCCACTGGTGGATGGCCAGGAGGAATGACCCCACAAGCGGGATTGTCCAAGTCTACCTCCTTTGCCTCCTCTGCCCCGTGCTGCCTTGACATGAAAGGGCTTCTTATTGGTCTGCGAAGGGGCCTTAGCACCCTTTCCGTGCCACTGACACTTTACCGGATATGGCCTCTGCACTGGTGGAGCTGCAGTGTAGGAGCATGATGACATTGTACCATGGAGGAGGGTGTCTTGACTTGCCTTCCTACAACACTCAGCAACTGCATCGATGTCCTTGACATTAAAAAGGGAAGGACCTTCCATCGGTGAGTTGCGCAACTTGAGTGCTTCTCTCCACGCCAACTGTCTCTGGAACTTTTTAAACGACTGAGTCCTGCCGTTTCAAAAACCCACTTGAACCACTGGTTAACAACATTATGATGCATGCAGCCCTCTATGAGACAGCAAATGCAAACCGAAGGTTTCACCTAGCCCTTCGTTAGCGAGAAGAGCTCGCCCTCACACCTCATTTGGTGGATGGGTGCGCAACAATGCACAAGACTAGGGCCTAATTGTCCACAAGCCGAAGCTACATGTGGGAAGGCACGAACACTCGCCAATGCTCCAGCAGGCTCAGTGAGTAGACTTAAGCAATCCAGCTTCAGGAATTGCAGATGGATGGTGAAATTCTGTGACTGTGCGCACAGCAGGAGGGTTATGTTCTTCCCCCAGAGGGGAGGAAACCCCAAGCGCAGGGCCCGAAGGTCCTGGCTTAACAAAACTAAGAACATTCTGTTGATGTGACAAAAGCGAGTGGTCGGGACTGAACAACATCATCGGACCAACTTATCGTCCTGTTTAGAAAAAAATTGAATGCTCCGATGGGTTAGAAAGAGGCATCAACAAGTCTAGCACTCATTTCTGAAATGTTCAAGGAGGCGACCCCTCACGAGAGGTAAGTCTTACTTGCAAACGAGAGGTGTTCACCTCTGACAGGAGAAGCTCAGTCCTTCATACTTTGTAAACACTCAACTCGCTGAACATACTCAGGCTGAGGAAATATGTCGTAATCTACAAGCTGATGAGACTGACCAATGCGAGACTCTGAGTTAGCCACATTTGGCTCGCCCTACAGGATACTGCGAGGAGTACTAGTCTGGGATTGCTCTTGTTCATACACTGAAGCGATAGGTACAAAGGGTGAACAAGCAGGTGCGGAGGTGGTTACAGGTGTGGTTACAGGTATGGTTACAGCTAAGGGCACTAGAGACTTTGCCAGTCCATTACCTTTAGTCTCAGACAGGAGGACTGATGTCAACCTCAGAGGAAGCTGGTGCGCCCTTCCTCTGTACCCCCAAATGAATCACCTCCGAAAGTCATTCTTTGAAGGGGGACCTGAAAATCCTAAGGAAGTCCAGAATTGACGAATAACTTCGACAGAAAATCCCCTTCAGCTGAGGGCGGCGCCACTTAGCTAGGGGAAGCGGCGGCTTTCTCTAAGCCCAAGGGTTATCCAGGGTAAAGCAGCCATCGCTCTTGCCTGACCGTCCTCCAGAGAAGAATAAGCGAGCAGAGTCAATGTGGAGGGATCAAGCTGATGGAGAAGAAAGTTGCAGTTTCTTTACCTTCAAGGAAGACCCTGAGGGAGAAGAATCCCTTTTGGACTTCTTCTGCAGCCTTCCAAATCTCACCTTCTGGGAGGACAGCTACTCCCGACACTCATTACAAAGTGAGTCCTACTTACAAGAGTGACCTATGCAAGTCAGACAAAGGGAATGCGGATCGGTGCTGTATTGGCGACCTTCACGACCAAGGCAAACCCGCACGATGAGAGCCACAAAAAACCAAGTACACTTGAAAGAGATAAAGCAAGAAAGTCAAATGCCAGTTTGTGTTGTTAACAGAAGAGAGAGACTATGTCTGATCTCCACCAAGACTAAAGCAAAAGTGACACTATAGCACAGGTGTGTGTGCGTGAGTGGGGTGACCGGTACTACACCCCCTAACAAGCTGTAGGTGGTTATACCTCGTTAAAAGTCTTATGGATAGTTTCCAGCTTTGCCAAAAGTATATTCCCTATAAAGAGCAAAAATGTTTGTATGGAGTGTTGGAATAAAATTGTCTTTTTCTGACTTCCCGAGTGTACGTTGATTTTGTGTTGAAATGCCGTGGGTCATATTATTCAACCTGACTTTATATACAAGTTAGCAAAGATCCAAGCACTCCAACACCAATACATGAACATGCGGCCATTTTACTGGAGGCACAACAAGAAGGCATGAATGACGAGAGAGCCCTTTCTCAACTGGTTTTATTGCTGTTTCATGTCACAGGTTGAGCAATATCTGCACAATAAAGGATTGGAGTTCAAGGTCCGATTAACCCTTAATAATACACCAGGACACCCAACCTCTGTGAAAGTACAGTATGATAATGTGCAAGTGGTGATTTTTTCTCAACACCACTGCAATCATCTGGCCATTGGATCAAGGAGCTATTAAAAATTTTAAAGCCAATTACAGCAGACATGTAATGACATAACTCCAAGCAACCATGGATAACAATCCTACTCTCGATGTCATCATTTATTGGAAGAGTCACACGATTCCAATCTGTCTGTCTGTGTACTAATGAGGAATCAATCAACAGCATCAAACTGCAGATGGTGAATGTTTGCTGAAACTGTCTCCGGCCAGTTTGTGTGTGAAGGACTTTGCTAGCTTCAGTCCTAATGAAACTTTTCAACGGAGGAGGAAGAAGAATAACACACCTTCCTCTTCCTGATTCTCACCTCAGGCTCTACAAACAGAAATGAGGTCTCAGCGACCAGCGTCAACGATGGTCCGCCCCAAGGGGAGGAAAAAAAAATTGCTCTAACAGCAGCCACAACACTCAGACCCACTGTTTCAAGGGAGGAAGGCACACTTACAGGCCCTACGGAGGGGTCGGAGGCACGGACACAGAGGGAGCAGTGGTTACGGGATCTGGATCCCCGGGGACAAGGGTCGGGGTGATAGACACAGGGCAATGGGTGGTAGCACTTGGGCCGGACCAGGAAATGGGATAACAAGTACTTTTGGCCATGATGCCGACTTACGCCCAAACTTGAGCGCGATACCTTTCAGTGCCAGCATAGATGTTACTTTCCAAGCCTTCACAGTCCTCTTGAGATTGGGGGACCACCAGAAACTCCAAAGTCTGTCTGGGTAAGAGAAAATACTTCTCACGATTTGCCACAATCCCCAGATAGTGGCAAAAAGCAAGGAGCTTGTTTTAGTACCGAAGTACATTGGTTGCTTCCAAGAGGAAGAAAGGATCACCCAAATGTCTAGGTATCAACGGAGACAGATGAGCCCTAGCTTATACAAGAGTGAATACCCTGAACTACATGCAGTATCTGGGCTGCCTCTTCCAAAAGATAATTGTGGTCTTTGATGGCTACAACAACTCCAAAAGATCACAACCACATCCAGAGCGCCAAGAACTTCTGCTGTGATCACCAGATTCGACCGGATATATTTCATATGCAGGTCCAATTCTTATTGGTTGTGTATGCAGTGAAGATGAAGACAGCATAGGTGTCGGTTGGTCTGGGCAATCTCTAGGAATGGCTAAGTCCAAGATGGGCTAGTGCTTTACTCATCACTATTGTCTTGGTCGGTATCTTATTTATCTACTGTAATCTGCCTTACATGGATTAAAGGGCAGTGCTCTATGAGGACCTCCTGTCGAGGTACAGTAGTTCCCTGGGGACTCGAAAATCAAAAGTAACAATCGTGAGGTTTCCAATCGCATGATTCAAAATCGTGTTGTTCTGGTGACGCGGTTTCCAATTGTGTGATTACAGTCACATGATTCTCGATCACATGGTACCCAATTCCATGATTCCCGGTAGTGATGCACAGTCAATCCCGTCTGAAACCACAATTGTGAAGAACAAGTACGAGCAGATCTCTCTTTAGGGTAGAGAATGTAATCAGATTGCTTACGCAAAGATGAAACTTAAAGGAAAGACCACAAGGAAACATCATGAAAAGATCTCGTAATCCATAACAACAATGTGAACAATCACAAGTTCTTTGACCACAATCCTGGATTGGAAAAGGTGCAACGAAGCAGATGTTAGAAGTTCTGTAACATGAATGTCATTGGGGAACATGCACGAGAGATCCAATTGTGAGGGATCTGGTTGCATGGTGTATGATCAGCACATAGAATATTGTTTCCATGGTGACTGGTTATGCAGAGACCGGAACACTAGGACTGGTGGTGATATGGAAGACCAGGTCTAGGTGGTTGTCTCTGGAACTTTCGAGGAGGGAAGGGAAGGAGTATCGTGCTTATCCTCCAGCAGAGGGTGTGCATCATCAGTTCTGTACAAGACCAAACAGTGAAGGCAGGTGTGTGCACACGTATACCTTATATCATTACGTATTTTCTTATAACGAAACTTCCTGATACAAAGACGAGGTGAGAACATACCAAGACTGCATTAAGTGGAAACATTCCCAATATGTACCAGTGGTTTAAAGGCCACTCATAAGTGGTAGAGGCAAGGGACAGTGACAATGCCCTAGCTAGCAGGACAATACCTTAGACTGACCATATGTACATATACAGTACAGTATATACATTAGATCAATGCCCAAGTCCCCTCTCCATCAAAGCTAGGACCAGAGAGTGCCAGGCAATGGCTGCTGATGACTCAATAGGTACATCTATAGGCTCCTCCAAACACTCCATCCTTAGCTCACAAGGATGCTGAGGGTTGCAGATACTGTAAGAAACTATCAAACTTGAGCGAGACTCAAATCTCAGTCTGGTAGAATGCCAGGCAGGGACGTTTCCAATAGGCCACCACAACCCGACATTCTTTGCTTGGCATCATAAGAATGTCCCAGAGCAGGAGAAGGACAAGGGGGCCTACTAAAGTTCTGACTGGCAATGCTTGAGCTTGGTCAAACATGAAACTTAGAATAGGAAGAGTGTTAAACTCCTGTATTTCGTATTCGAAGCTATTTCTGGGAAGGGGAATGTTTTGATACAGTACTGCTCCTCCAAGAAAAAACATGTAAAGGAGTGACCAATGTCTTCGAGTCTCAGTCCGAATAGACGTCCTGTGCCTCGGTGACTAATTCCTCCTATTCTTTGAGACAGCACATGTAAAGGCCCAGCTATAAGGGAGGAAGAAAAACCAGAAACAGGTGGGGAGACAGAGTAAAACGAGTATGTATGCCTTAGGCCCCCTGGATCCATTGTCCAGGATAGTGGGCTCTTCATCGTCCGTAGGAATGAACTGTTCTAGGAGAAACAGGAAATACTGAAACTTCTTTTCAAAGGGGAACCACGAAAGCCAGTGGCACTTCAATGACCGTAAGCACTTGCAGAGCAGTCAAGAGAAGTACCCTGCTTCAACTGAAAACCAAGGACAAGTAGGAATAGGAAGAACCTTTGTTGCAATCCATTCCTGAGAAGTGTCAGGATTTTGTTCCAAAGACTGACCTTGGAGTGCCGGAAACCTCTGCGCACTTAGAAAAAAACTTGCTTCGTCAGTGTAAAACTGAACAGAAGGATGTGACAAAAGCCCTGTAAATTTACATTCCGTTCCCTGAAGTATAGGTGGATTTGGCGAGTCCAGCCACATTTGATCTGAATAATAGACAGGCCTAACATTGTTTAACTTTGCTGAACAGACAAGAAGTGGATTTTTCAATGTGGTACTGTACTGGCCTATACTGTATAGCCAATCACCGATCTCAGAGCTAGGAGATGAAAATATCTTGATCGCTATTCATTGCTCGTATCTGAGGTGTCACTTATCCACAAGTTCCCTGGAAGTCTGACAACGGAATAGAAGGGGGACAGTAACCTCTACCTTGAACAAGGTACAAGTATTAATTCTAGTACAGGGCAGAGCACTAGAAAGAACTGCAATACATATTGAAACCATTCTGTTCCTGATATGTACAGCACCATTGCTCTTGGTATGTCCTTTAACTCTGGGTGGTATGTTAGGTTTGTTCTCAGTACACACAGCTCTCTTTAGTATGAACTATTATTACTGGAAGGCCCATTTTCTCTGAGTGCTATGTATCATCCTTGTGTGAGGTGGAAGATTACAATCATAGACAACTGCAATCACCCACTCCTACGGCAACAACCAGATGCCTGTATCCTAGGTGCGAGCAGATTCCAAGCAAGCTCGGAAAGCAGCTAAACATGGATTTCAGGAATGCCTGATATCCTGCTGGCAAGAGTGCAGTGTGTGTGCGTGTCGATGACCATGCACTAACAGGAGAGCATGCACTAATTGGCAAATGTGCTCCAACAGGAGAGCACGCACTAATTGACAAATGTGCTCCAACAGGAGAGCATGCACTAATTGGTAAATGTGCTCCAATAGGAGAGCATGCACTAACTGGCAAATGTGCTCCAAGAGGAGAGCATGCACTAATTGGTAAATGTGCTCCAATAGGAGAGCATGCACTAACTGGCAAATGTGCTCCAAGAGGAGAGCATGCACTAATTGACAAATGTGCTCCAACAGGAGAGCATGCACTAACTGGCAAATGTGCTCCAAGAGGAGAGCATGCACTAATTGGCAAATGTGCTCCAACAGGAGAGCATGCACTAATTGGCAAATGTGCTCCAACAGGAGAACACGCACTAATTGACAAATGTGCTCCAACAGGAGAGCATGCACTAACTGGCAAATGTGCTCCAACAGGAGAGCACGCACTAATTGACAAATGTGCTCCAACAGGAGAGCATGCACTAACTGGCAAATGTGCTCCAATAGGAGAGCACGCACTAACTGGCAAATGTGCTCCAAGAGGAGAGCATGCACTAATTGGTAAATGTGCTCCAATAGGAGAGCATGCACTAACTGGCAAATGTGCTCCAAGAGGAGAGCATGCACTACTGTAATTGGCAAATGTGCTCCAACAGGAGAGCATGCACTAATTGGCAAATGTGCTCCAACAGGAGAGCATGCACCAATTGGCAAATGTGCTCCTACAGGAGAGCATGCACTAATTGGTAAATGTGCTCCAAGAGGAGAGCATGCACTAATTGGCAAATGTGCTCCAACAGGAAAGCATGCACCAATTGGTAAATGTGCTCCAACAGGAGAGCATGCACCAATTGGCAAATGTGCTCCAAGAGGAAAGCATGCACTAATTGGCAAATGTGCTCCAAGAGAAGAGCATGCATTAATTGGCAAATGTGCTCCAACAGGAGAGCATGCACCAATTGGCAAATGTGCTCCAAGAGGAAAGCATGCACTAATTGGCAAATGTGCTCCAAGAGGAAAGCATGCACTAATTGGCAAATGTGCTCCAAGAGAAGAGCATGCATTAATTGGCAAATGTGCTCCAACAGGAGAGCATGCACCAATTGGCAAATGTGCTCCAAGAGGAAAGCATGCACTAATTGGCAAATGTGCTCCAAGAGAAGAGCATGCATTAATTGGCAAATGTGCTCCAACAGGAGAGCATGCACCAATTGGCAAATGTGCTCCAAGAGAAGAGCATGCACTAATTGGCAAATGTGCTCCAAGAGAAGAGCATGCACCAATTGGTAAATGTGCTCCAAGAGGAGAGCATGCACTAACTGGCAAATGTGCTCCAAGAGGAGAGCACGCACTAATTGACAAATGAGCTCCAACAGGAGAGCACGCACTAATTGACAAATGTGCTAAATATGCTCTGACAGGAGAGCAAGAGCGTGCGCAAGCAGCAGGATGTGGTTCCCCATAGGACACACATGAAAAGCCGCATGTGAATCTGCAGGAGAGTGAACATGAACAGCAAGGCATTCACCAGCAGGATATTCTTCCACTTCTCAAGAATTTGCACTTCTGTACAGTATACACTATTGAAGTTGCAAGCGAACAGTAGAGCGGTTAGGATCAGAAGATCGCGCTTCAGCATTAGAGCGAGCTAAGTGCGAAGATGTGACATATCAAGATCCAATGAGTGTACGCTGAATAGGGGGAAGCATACGCCAGTTGGGTAGTACTTGCCATCAGATAATCCCGCGCCAACACATATATAGGAGAGCACAAACATGTAAATGCTCTAAGTCCAATGAATGCACACTAATTTCGGAATGAGAGCATTCTAAAGAGTACATGTTAGCACAAACAGGGGAGCACATGCCACTGATGTGATAGTGTGTGCGCAATCAAGCACAGAAGAATGGGAGCCATCAGCGATAAGTGCACAAACAAGAGAATATTAAGTCTGAAGATTATATGCTAAATGTAAAGTGTGCTAGAGCGTACAAGTGAGAGCACGAGCAAACAGGTGAGGATTCTCAAAGATTTCATCATGATTCTCTCAACAGACAAGTAGATAACACTATGCTTCTTATCACCTGAAGACAGTGGCTCCCTGGGAGAGTGAATGACATTCTTGCCATGCTTCCAAGAACTAGGCAAACTATGAGTGTAGTACTGTAGAGCGGGAGCAAATAGATGAGGTAACACTCCTGTAGGAGCGTGCGCATACACAGATGAAGTGGCACTCTAGTAGGATTACACATATGTATAGTAGATTCTAATGGAGTGCATGGTGATAGCACAATTAGCGCTCCAAAGTGAAGTAGTCACTAGGACTCTTGGGCAATACTATCTCTCCCACTAGGAGAGAAATGATAGGAGTGATGTACAGTACTGTATAAACAACTCATATCAATCGGACTTATAGGAGCACTGTATTTCATCTAGAAAAGGGAAAAGAAGGACAGACCCCTTTCTTTTCAACCGGTACGATGAAGTGACAGTGTGGCATAGGTGAAGGGGTAACGTGGAGGTCTTCATCAATCGTTGGTATGCAAGGATGTTCCAAATCCTCAGCAACAATAAGATTGTCATCACCAGTCCTCACTGGCGAGAGAATAAACATCAACAAAAGGTGTACATCGGCAGATTAAACAAAACTGTCAGGTACACTTATTGGGAAAACTGTTCTCCTGTCTGGTCTTCAGCTGATGACTCTCATCTTAATTTGTTAGACTGAAACTTGTGGTCTATTAAATTCCATATTCCTAATACGGATATTAATCTATAGTACAATCATTCAGTTTATTCGTTATGCATGTTGTATAAGATTTATCATAATTCTGACCGTCCTTTGCATCCAGATCTTTCTAGACTGTACCATCCTGCATGTAATACTAGATATGCCGTTAATTCTATCAGTTACGCCTTCTCCACTATAAAGCTCAAAACTACCCAGTATTCTAGAAGTTTTAATCCAGCTATGACCAGATTGTGGAATGATCTTCCTTACCATGCAGTTGAATAGGTGGAACTTCACAAATTCAAACTTGCTGCGAATGTTTTTCATGTTGAACAAGCTGAAATAAGACTCTCTTCATAGTTTATATATAACAGTTCTATTTTAACATTGTTACTGATCTTAAAATATTTTATATCAATTATTCATTACTTCTCTTGTAGTTTATTTATATCTTATTTCCTTTCCTCACTGAGCTATTTTTCCCTGTTGGAACCTTTATGCTTATAGCATCCTGTTTTCTAACTAGGGTTGAAGTTTGGCTAGTAATAATAATAATTATTATTATTTAGAAGAAAAAACAAAAAAATTTAAACAGCCAGTTTGCAGCACCTGGAGTACATCTGTACTCTCAGGCAGCAGAAAACAGTGGAGCTTAGTGGCCTATCAGATAGGCGGGGCTTCCGTAATCACCGTCACCTCATTAAAAGTTTTAACAACTGTATCGAGTTTCACTAAGAACATACTGTACTCATATTAAATGACAACGCTTTGCGTTCGTCTTGGAACAGACTCTTATTTTCAACCAATGTGATATACAAAAATGGAAAAATCTCTTTTACTGTTTTGTAAGTCAATATGACACTTCAGTTTTGAGTTGTTTGCTAAAGGTATCACATAATACTGCGGTCGAGAAAGTCAACTTTAACTTTTCCCTATCTCAAATAGTGTTATTTTCCCTATAGTGATTTCTTTGTGATATTTACTGGTAAACAAAAATTTTCAATTACTGTACTTAGTGCCTGAGACAATTTGATTGAATTTTATATCAAACACGAGTGTCAGGTATGTAGTTAAGTATGATACTGAATGTCATTTACTATCATTACTTAGGCCTAATTTTCTATGAGATTACTTAGTGCTGTGTTGTCTGATAGCTTGAGAATTCATGCCTTAAGGTGTGTTTTGACTACAGTATTATTTTGATGTTAGTATACAATATCATATAGTGAGTCTGGTTATTGTGAAAGGGTACAGTAGGGTGAAGCCGAACTCCTTCGTATCAAAGTAAGGACAGACCACCTGTTGTTGCATTAAGCTGTGGTAAGTTAGGCTTGGGCTGTGGCACCCTAGCAGTACCAGCTGAACTCGGTTGAGTCCCTGGTTAGACTGAAGGAACATAGAGAGTAGAGGTCCCCTTTTTGTTTTGTTTCATTGTTGGTGTCGGCTACCCCCCAAAATTGGGGGAAGGGCCTTGGTATATGTATGTATGTAAGTTAGTCTAAGAGGATTTCCTTGTCACTTGAGTAAATTTACAGAATGTTGTGTCCACTTTGGTGAAGCAATCAAGAAAGGACAAAGCTCCCTGGCCTCGTTAAGGCCTTGCCCCCTAGGTTAGGTTAGATTTACAGCATGCTAGGTTAGGTGAGTTGGGGGTACCTTAGACGTAAAAGGCTAAGAAAGGAAACCCCATTCCAAATTTAAAGCAAGCTAGGTTAGTTCTGAAATGGGTCTTCTATCTCTAAACGCAATCATTTCCAATTGAAATGAAGGTCGAGTTGGTTCGCAAACAAGAAGGCATAGGGAAATTACAGTATACAGTGATGCCTCAGGATACGAAAGTAATCCGTTCAGGATACGGTTTCGTATCCTGATTTTTTCGTATCCTGAGTCGCGTTTTACATGTAAATAGCCTAATCCGTTCCAAGCCTTACAAAAAGTCACCTTTTCTTTCATAAACACGCTAAACTGTAGTAATAAACATGCAATGCAGCCATTTCTATCATTCAATAATTAACCCAACCGTTAAAAACAGCCTAATCCATTCCAGAAACCACCATGAGATTATTCAATAATGTAGTTATAGCCTAGTTATCCCCTCCAAGCCCTAAGAAAACGGTCCATTTTCTTTACTACTGTATAAAAGTTACGGTACTGTATGTAAAGCATTTGGATCAGTGAAGGTGTATTGTTACCTGTACACCTAAATTAAGGGTTGATACCCTGAAAAAAAAAGGTACTGTACTCTCGGCGACGAGTTGGGATCTCGTAAGCTTTTCGTAGCCTGAAAATTTGTTCGTATACTGGGGCATAAAAATCTTCGTATCGCTTTTCGTATCCTGAATTTTTCGTAAGCAGAAACTTTCGTATCCAGAGGTATCACTTTACTCTTAAATCCAGAATAAATGTATGTTTAGTTTTTCAACAGAATTGTATATCAGTTAAAAATGCTTATTTTTCTTATTTGTGTGCATTTGGAACTAATTTGGCTTTCATTTATATCAGAAATACAGCATTACTGTACAGAACTGTAGTTTGTGTATCCCTTTGATAATACTGTACTGTAAATGTGTTACAGTTCAAACCAAGAGAGGATATTGCATTTTATTTCTTTATTAAGGAGTCCTCTTGACTTAATCTAAATAGGAAAAACATACTAAAATCTACAAAAAAAATAATTCCCAAATATTTCCTCATAATCATCATCTCCTACTACGTCTATTGACGCAAAGGGCCTCAAAATATTTGCTAGTGTACTGTATATTATTAGTCTGAAAAATAACAGATGTGGCTCCCAATCAGAATTAGTTCTTTAGCAATGCATTGTGAGCATAAAAATCATACACTATTTAGCTTTTTCAAACAGAATTTTGTACGCAAGAATAATGCTGAATCTTATTTGGTACGTTTCAAGTACAGTGAGCCCTCGCTACTTAGCGGTTCGACCATCACGGATTCACGACTTCGTGGACTTTTTTCATTACGCATGTATATATTATAAAAGAAATATATCGCATCTTTTCCATGAATCTTTTGTATGTATACGTAGTACTGCATCCAGTAATATTCTTTGTTGCAAAAATCACATCTCGAATAGGCGTACATATCCTACAACAAAACAAGCGTAAAATAACGTACGTAAAGCATATATAGTACAGTACCTTGTACATTAAAGGGTAGTTTGTTAACAGTACTACGTAAAGGGAAGGTTTTAAAAGTCTGACTATACATGTTAAATAAATACGTAAATATGGTGTCCCTACTTCGCAGATTTTCAGCTATCACGGCCGGGTTTGGAACCTATCTACCGCAATAAACGAGGGTTCAATGTATATCCAATCAACTATGGTTCTGGAATCTGGTACAACTCCAGAGAACTGGTTTCAGTTGACAGCGATGTCATGTTTAGTACGGATGTTCGATTTATGCTCTATTGACTCTTTCTAGATTGGATTTATGGATTTGGGCTACATAGCCTAGCACAGGGGTTTGTAAGCACATTCAGCGTCAAAGTGCAACTGGAGGAAAACCGTGCAGTTACACTAGGAAGTAAGAGTTGAAAGAGGTTCGACAGCAAGATGTAAAAGAAGAAGGAACGTAGGTAAAGTAGGAGGAATTAACGTTTTCCCACAAGGAATTTTACATTAAATTTAACGATTTAAAACCACAGGTTGTTAATCATCGTATGGCAACCAGTTTCATGTACAGAAATTACTTTTAGTTCTTAGCTGGTTACAGTGAATTACTGTATACTGCAAACATCAGGAATACCTTAACAATGCGAAAAAAACAAAAAAAAAAACAAGAAGAATTCACAGCACAAGAAGGAAAATCACCATCGGCTATTTCTTATTCTGAATATGGTATGAGTAATAGGTTTATCTTAAGTGCATAGGTGGTTTATAGAGAGTTTCTTTTTGTGATGCAAAGTTACTGGAGAGATTAGGGAATAGAAGTGGCTCAAAGGGGGCAGGTCAACCCTTGGAGATTAAGTCGGATCTGGTGCCCTGTCTAATCCCCCACCTGAAAACCTCAGTCTCCCACTGTGGGCCTCCAATTTTACTGTTCTTCAAAGGGGTAGTGTATCTTTGAAATTTCTCATTTCCAAAAGAAATTAAGATTAAATTCGTTCAATACACACGAATATGCAAAGAAATTTTATTCCAATGCCCCAAATCTAGCTATGGTCTATAAAGAAAACCTATCAACCCAATCAGGAAAGCATCTGACACCCGTAGGTAAAGTTGGGCTAGGTTACTTTACATACTTTAAAGGTTTAAAGGCCGCTCATGAATGGTAGAGGCAAGGGACAATGACATTTCCCTAGCAAGCAGGACAATGCTCTAGAGACTGGCCATATATCATATGACCAGCACCCAAGATAGAACAAGGGAGGGCCAGGTGATGGCTGCTGACGACTCGGCAGGTAGGCCTATAGGCTCCCCCAAATCCCGCATCAGTGAGGTTACAGTGATCAAAGGAACTAACGAGTTTGAGCAGGGCTCGAACCCCCGTCTGGCAATCACCAGGTAGAGACGTTACTCATAAGGCCACAAAAACCCTGCTTTTATGGTCCTATCACGTAGGGGAACCCTACTCGCTACAGGACCTACAAAATCCGTTTACTGTATACATTCTTGGATATTTTTCATAATACACTGCGTGACTGGTATCTATTGTCAAATCCAAATAATCGAAACACTTAAGAGAATACAAAAGTCTTCATTATTTCCCTACTTTTCTTTATAATAGAACCAAATATCAATATGTTATGATAATGTGGTGGTTAAAGAGGGCGTAACACCCCTTAACCGTTAGGCAAGAACAATGATTTAGGTTAGGTTAGTAAATCCGTAAATTTCATATAACTATATCGTCAACATTGGTCATCATAAAAGATGGGATTAACGATGACGGCTTCCATTATTAAGGGAAGATTACAGTAACAATTTAACTATTTTTTTTAACAACACAACAGAGCGTCTCCAGGAAAAGTTGCAGGGGTGTATGTATGATAGCGGCCACTTGTATGTATGATGACGGCTGACTAGGAATACAGCAATGTAAGGGGGGAGGGGGGGCGTTAGGTAAGTAGTTATGGACACGGCTTGTAGGTTAGGTTAGCGGGGGAGAGTTTAGTTTAGTTGGTGTCCATATTTGATGCTCATTGGAGGAACTGGCCGCTGCTATACAAAGGCTCCACGTTGCATAAGTCAATTGAAAAGAAAAGATCATGTAAATATAAAATACCTAACCGGTGGAACCGTATATATTTACCTAAAAGAAGAGAATATTTTGAAACGTACAAATCATATGAAAATTATAGTTTTAAATATAAATTCAATGATTTTCTTAAATAAAAAATCACAGAAATTGGTAATTTTGTATATTATTCCATGGTGTGATTTCGCACAAGAAATATATGATTTCCTATAGCAAATAACGTGATTTAACCGATTTTGATGATCATTTCAATCGCAAACAAACAGATCAACCAATTCGGTTAGTTATAAATTGACGAATTGGTTGATGTTATTACGGATGAAATGAATGAGAAAACCAGTTAAATCACGATATCTACAATAGGAAATCATATATTTCCTGTGCGAAATCACACAATGAAATACAATACAAATGAACCATATAAATATTAACACTGTTGACATATATACTGAGTTAAAATATATAAACAACAGATGTAGGGGACGATAACATTACCAACATTACCAATGGTTGACAGAACTACCAACGATGACGAATGGTACACAGTGTTACCAACGGCACGATGCCATTTCTAGAGATAGAAATGCTAAATATTTCCATACGTAAACTAAATAATTTTTCCATATAACTATTAAACAATAAATAAAATGTACCAAAAGGCCACAGAACCTAACAAACCCACCTAACCTTGCCTAGAAGTACCCCGGTCACAAAACTCATATAATAAGCATAGGGGAATGACTTACTTTGATTCACAGTACTACCAACGGTGACGAATGGAACACAGAACTACCAACGACACGATGTCATTACTAGTGGCAGAAATGATAAATATTTCCATTTGAATATTAAATAATTTTTCCATATAACTATTACACAATATATAAATAGTACAGAAAGACCACAGAACCTAACAAACCCACCTAACCTTGCCTAGAAGTACCCCGGTCACAAAACACGTATAATGGCTATTGAGGAATGACTTACTTTTATGAAGAAAACGTCGAAGTATTCGGTAACCTCGGAACAGAAACTTCTCCAATCGACACTAGTTTTCGAAGATATGTTGATACCATCCATGAGGGTCTCATGGTCCGAATGTTTATGCAAAAAGTGGATGGCACATAATATCTTCCATGGGGGTAGACGACTTTTGTCCAAAAAAGTACCTTTATAGGCAGTAACGGTATAACCATAATGGCGTTTCTTCTTAGTTTTACGAATGATGGATTCAGAATTGCAATAAAACACGTGAATGTCCTGCCTATAAGATAAAACAGAACGGCACTAGGGGCACTTTAAACCCTGAGGAATAACTCTGTGAGATTTAAGAAAATGATCAACATTACCTGAAGTATCCAAAAAATCACCATGGAATTGAGCCACTGATTTTAGGTACGAAATACTGCAGCCGCTACAAGTTTCTATAACTTGCTCCATCGCAAAATACGAAATAGAAACCACACTTGTAATGCAGAACACCTCACCAGGACAAAGGTTACAACGGGAAAGGCATGGGAACAAAGGATATGAAAAAACTACTAATAGGGATAAAGGAAGTGGGGGGGTAGGGAGATATCTGAATAGGCCTAAGGTGGAGATTGGTTAAGGGAAAAACAAAGAACTCTAGCGGGTAAACATGAATGAACTAAATACGGAAATTAGACCAGAGAAAGGATATATAAGACACAGAGGAGAGAAAAAGAAATAACCAACAAAAGTAAATAAAAACAATATAGGAAGGTAACATGGAATGAACGGTAAATAATATTGAATGGGAATATAAAATGAGATGATCATACCAAGAATTAACTGGATAAAAAAACTAGTCCAGAGTAAGAATTTATGTGCAACCAGGAAGAGATAAAGAAATAACCAAACAAATAAACCCAATATAGGAAGGTAAAATGGAATGTATGCTAAATAATATTGAATGGGAATATAAAATGAGAAAATAATACGGTAATAAAAAGAGTAATTTGGGAGAGAAACTTGTTGTTGTTGTTGTTGTTGGGGTATTAGAGAAACTCCTGCGCAGGGGGGTTATATATGCGCAGGTGCGAACGGACGAACGAACAAATGGGTGCTAATGTTAGCAAGGATCGCTAACATTTGATCTACATCAGGCGTTGGCAGCACTGGTTACTGTATTACTACAAGAAATAACCTTTGAAACGGCTCCTCCCAAATATATCAAGTTATACTGTTTTGTATTTTCCTACGGTTATAATAAATACAAGAAGGAAATGTATAGAGAAGAAAAGGACTGATTTACGGTTATATATCGGTTCCCCGGTATGTTTTCCCCACCCAAAACCCCGAGTTCCCACTGGGGTCCCCCATTATCGGAGGATATAGATGTAGATATATTTCTGAAACTATTCATTTGCAACGGGAACGAGTGTTATTTTCGAAGGGAGCGTAATTTTTCCTATAAGAAGATGTAGTTGGAATCCTAGGTTACATTGCCATGTAATAAACTACAATGAAACCCAGAAATTATATAGTTTTATATCTAAATTTAATCTTTTTCTAAAATAAAAACTACAATTTGAAAATTTACCATAAGTTTTCACATAGGCCTACAGCATTTTCAACTTGTCCCTAGCCTAGGTAGGCCTGATACATGATTCTACAAACAGGTTTGTCAAAACAAATAAAATATATGTCAAATTAATAGAAATAATAGAGAAAATTAATTATGTTTCCACCAGACCTACATATATAGCATTTGCAACATGTCCATTGCTTAAGTAGGCCTGATACATGATCTTATCTGAGAGATTCACTAAATAAATGAATTACAGGTATGAAATACTTAAATTAATATGATTAATAAATAAAACCAAATTGTTTCCACATACATTTACATACATTTGCAACACGTCCACAGCCTAAGTAGGCCTGATACATGGTCTTATCAGCAAGATTACCCAAAATAAATAAATTACAGATACAAAATAAATCAAGGAAGAGGAATGATACAGAAAAATAATTGCAGAATATGAATACAGCAAAAAGAAAAAAAAAACTCACCAGATATACCGTATATCCCTTTAATGGTTCGATGAATTCCTCTTATTATATAACATCCACGAAAGCTAGTCCTTTAGACATAAGTTTCATAGTCTACACAGAAAAAAATAACTTTTTGCTTGACTGCTTTACGCAAAACAATAACAAAACTTCTTCTTTGCTAAAAAAATAAGTAATGAGGTTAACTACTTTACAAAAATAAAGAAAAAACTTCTTTACAAAACCAATTATGATATTTATCTATTTAGAAAAAAATAATAATATGGGTTTCTTCTTCAAAAATGAATAAATAAGAATTTTTGCTTTTTTAATCTTAATTGTCCATTACTTCTCATACACCATTTTATTTCTTCCATTTCCTCACTGTTTCAAATTTAGCAATTGTGAAAAATAACATTAAAATTCATACTCAACATAGATATTATTTACAGTTATTAGGGTGTTTAACCTTATAGGCCTACATCATGATTAGCGTATGGCTATGTTCATACTTACAATTAGAAATGCCTATTTAAATCGACTTTGCCAAACACTTTTACAATGCAAGTAATTGTGACTGTTTTCATTTACTTTAAGGTCTGCATTTCTGGTCCTGTACTGCAGGGGAATCCTACTCTCTACAAGGCCTTCACAATCATTTTATACATATTCTAAGGAATTCAGCGTTTCACATCATATATTACTCGTTTATTGTCAAATCCACATTATCTAACCACTTAAAAAACAAGAAAAGTCTTCAGTTTCCTTTTAGAAGCCTTAATATCTTTAGCCTTTCTGATGTGTAGTGGTAGCTCATTGTATAATTTTGGGGCGTATATTTGAAAGGTCTAGAACCTACGGTATAGATGCTTGTCTCTTGTATTATACATGATATAATCAGTAAAAAATAAGCACATTATGTAATCTATCATCACTGTAATTAATTTGTATTTTGACTGAATTTCATGGAATTTAATCATCTTGAGATGTAGAATCTGTGCCATGTACTGTATATGATTACCAAATGCAAGGTCTTGTGTACTATCTTTAAGAAGGCGAAATAAATAAGATAAAAGATATTCAATGAAAATATAAAAAAGAGAAAATTAAAGACGTATGTAGAGAAAAAATACTCAATTTAATGAAAGAAAGAATGGTTTTTATCAATGAAAATAGTTGCACAAGTGAGTCAACGTTGCAGATATATGCAAGGTCTTGAGTACTATCTTTAAGTAGGCGAAATAAATAAGATAAAAAAGAGTCAATGGAAATATAAAAAAGAGAAAATGATAGACGTGTGTAAAGAAACAAATAGAATTTATTGAAAGAAATAAGTATTTTTAATAATAGAAATAGTTACACAAGTGAGTCAACGTTGTAAAGGTAAATGCAACCTCTTAATTGATTATGCAATACCCACAATGCTCAGCAACATTACGTCATCAATCTGTTTACTTATTACAGAGTCCGAGTTTTGTATATATTAGTGGTTTTTTGTAGTGATTTGCGTTATAACAATATTTTGATCTTCTGTATTTTATTAAACATTTAATAAAACGATCAAATAGATTAACCCTAGATTAATAAGTGGAATTGAAATCAGATAATTGGGTACAAGTGCGAGACGAGGGGATTATTGAAGCCTAGCCTAGTTACGTAATAACTTCATGTGCTCGGTAAGTAGGGAAATAGTCTATTTAAAATATTGATATGCTATTTATTATCTGATTAATGTCTTATATATAAATGTAATCTATATGGAGCAATATTGGTGATATATTATACATCAGAAACATCAATAAAGTCAAATGTATATAATACCGGTATTGTAGTCTAGGTTTAGGTTAGGTCAACAGTACTTTACCATTTAGGTTTCATTGTAGTTTATTACATAGCAATGTATCCTAGTATTCCAACTAATTTTCTTATAGGAAAAATTACGCTTACCAAAATTTATTAGTATATAAGAATTTGATTTCTTGGTAAATACATGAACCATATATTATTCATACTCAGTTTCTTGTGTTTTATTCATTTTTTATCATGAAAATTTGGGGGTAAGCCAACCATTCATAAGTTTTCCTACACCCCTATTATAATTATAGTTATGGGTGATCCTAGTGAGAAACCAGGATTTTGCGTAGGCAAACACTAAAACCTTGTTATTTATAGTAATATTAATGGTTAGTAATGCATAGAAAACACAAGATAACAGTTGGAAAAAATTTATGGTTTTCTGAGTGGTACGATATTAAAGTATAATAATTATCTATGAATCACATCACATCCTCAAATGGTATTTGCCCCGCTGTGGCTTGCGTTGCTCACAAATAACATTACCCCCTTAGTTCTCTGCTATCAAGCAATACATCCATGAGCTGCCTATGCCAGTTGTGGGTCGTTATTTCTGGAAGATTTTTCACTTTCAGATGTACAATAATAGCTATACTCTACATTATACTGAACAGAGAGTGTTTTAAGCTTGATCATTTACTGAAATAGATGAAATTACACTAAGATTTTGAAAAAGATCAAACTCCCATGTGGAAGATGTTTTCTTGCGATGATATTCATACTAAAATGGTAGCAGACGGGAATAAACATACCCTTATAAAACAACATCTGGGAACTTGTGTATAAATACTGTACTTGAAAGTTCTTAATCATTTAAAGAAGCCAGCTGATGAGTATGTCGTACAAAAATCAAAATGCTGTCAGAACTGAATGCAAGCAACACCAGTGCAGTAACCCACAATCAGTCTCTCAATGAAATAGTGTTTACATTTTAGTCGATTGATACGTGAGTTAATTATGTCAAAGCCCCCATCAGTACAGAGAAAAATGCCATTTGTTATAGTGAATTCCAGTTTTGCTAGAAATTTTAGTAGCATATATTAACTGGTTAGATTGCTGTAACCTATGATAGGAAGGGAAAACTCTGTTTTACTTGACTGTAGCATAATTTTTACCAAAATAATTGAATATACCCATATTAACCCTTTTACCCCCAAAGGACGTACTGGTACGTTTCGCAAAACTCATCCCTTTACTCCCATGGACGTACCGGTACGTCCTTGCAAAAAAATGATATTGAAATTTTTTTTGCATATTTTTTATAATTTTTTTTTTTTTTAGAAAATTCAGGCATTTTCCAAGAGAATGAGACCAACCTGACTTCTCTATGACGAAAATTAAGGCTGTTAGAGCAATTTAAAAAATATATACTGCCAAATGTGCTTGAAAAAAAATAACCCTTGGGGGTTAAGGGTTGGAAATTTCCAAACAGCCTGGGGGTAAAAGGGCTAAGATACTAGTTTGAATCTCATAACCTGTACTCAAGAGTTGAGAACATATTTGATAACTACTTTTGTAAAAATTATCATTTTATTCCCCTTCTTTTGGTCGGCTCTCTTGCCCAAATTTTGAAATCCCCTTTTTTATTTCCTGGTTTCTGTATTATTAGATTGGTAAGCCATTTGTAATCTCCAATCAAAATTGATTTTACTATCATGTGACTTTCTCTTGGTCAATCTGATTTGTTAGAGGATTTATTTTGATGCTTTATTCTAAGTAAGAGAATTTAGAATAGTACAGTATGATAATTGAAAGGTTGTTAAGTGAAGAAGTACAGTATTATTATAAAGGGTTGATATATAGATATATAGAGAAAGTTGTGAGAAAAACATTATAAGGTTTGTTTATAATTAAATAGGCGATATACCTGTAATGATAATTTGTAAAGAAACAAGTTGTTTACGTGACATCACAGTGACGTAAGGTCATGTGTTGTGGTTTTTTAGTGAAGATGACTGTTGGAGGAGTAGTGAGGTGATTGGATTCATGGTGATTGAACTACTGTACATTGGCGATGGGCGCACTCTCTTGTCTGTATTGGTTCGTATATATCTAGTGATGGAATTGCTTTTGTGTTGATAAGCTGATATCAGATATAGAAGGAAATATAAAGAAGGTAAAAATAGTAAATTTATCACATTCTCATACCCCCACATCTCTATACAAGTTCCATTCCCTTTTAATACTAACTGCTCCCCGGACTGTGTCACACATTTAAAACAGTTCTTTTGATACGTTTTCAAGAAAGATGTTTGTATAAATAGCAAGTGGACATTTTCCTGTAGGGGAAAATAAAAATTGGTACTGATACTTTTTAGTTATTTTGAAGGTTTTGGTGTTGTTAATCTCCTGATATACAAATTTTTTCAAGTTTGATGGACTAGTTAAACTGGGAAATGTACCTGAAAAGACCAGTTTCAGGAGTGAAGCTGGTTGGTAGGCAAACACTGGGTTGGGTCTTAGTCTTCGGGTAAGCTAAGGATACAGCGGTCTAATTTGGGTGTAGATTAGTTAATAAGAATACGTCTCCTATGTTAGGTTAGGTGGGAACCTTTGATTAGCTGGTACTTGAGTGTTTGTTTCCCTTTTAAAATCTGGCTTTCCTGTCATAACTTGTGGAATTTAAAAATGTCTATAATTTGAAAAATACAATATTTTCAATTTTATAATGTCTATAATTTGAAAAATACAATATTTTCAGTTTTGAAATGTCTATAATTAAAAAAATACAATATTGTAAATTATAAAATGTTGATAATTTGAAAAATACAATATTTAAAATTATAAAATGTCGCTAATTTGAAAAATACAATATTTTGAATTTTAGAATATCTATAATTTTAAAAATACAATATTTTCCCAATTATGTTCATAAAAAGAGTTCAAAGTAATTATAAATATACCAGGAACTCTAATTATTTTCTTCATCAGGAATATTGTACTACAGTAAATATTTACCAAAACTTCCTCTATTTAAACAATTTATGGTTATGGAATCATGCATTGCATTCAAAAAGTTTAATTTAATTAGTTTTTGGTTTTATTACAGTTTCAGCTAATGAAGTATTTTTTACATTGTTATATCTTCTCATAATGATCCATGTGAAAAACTTCTTGAATTTATTGAAATTTACTGACTACATAGATTAGATACCTATATTTGGCAATGAATATTGTTATCCATACAGAATTTTTGCTATATATATGATACTGTACTTTGATTTTTAGCCCAATAAGCCTACATGAACCAGATATTTCACTATTCTATCTCATTTCTCTTCCTCTTGTTTTTTGAAGTTTTTATATTTTATACAGTATATGGAAGATCTAATTTAGTGTTGTTACTGTTCTTAAAATATTATATTTTGATTGTTTAAGACTTATCTTGTAGGTTATTATTTTTCATGTATCCTTTCCTCACTGGGCTATTTTTCCCTGTTGAAGCCCTTGGGCTTATAGCATCTTGTTTTTCCAACTAGGGTTAAAGCTTCGCTTATAATAATAATTATAATGATAATACTCATTATCTTTTGTTTTGTCCATTTTTTTGATAGTGAATATTGGGGCAAACTATAGTCTTTTTTTTTTATAGCGGTGCATATTTGCACTTGACTCACAGGGGTGCCCTTTTAGCTCGGAAAGGTTCCTAATACCTGATTGGTCGGAAGTATTTTTGTCCGAACACCTTCATTGGTCTCGAATGATTACCAAGTAATGTGAATCGAAACTTATTTATTAACCTATATTTCTCCATCAGATATATGTTTTGTCAATAAACAATGTGAAAGAATAAATATATTATAAAGAATCGTCTTGGTAAGTCTAAATTTAATAACACAATCCGCCGAAGTCAACGACAGCAGCTTGTTTTCGGATGCACGCTTTTGTAATTTTGTAATTTTTCACATATTTTAACACAAATTGGGATAGATTACACTCAGCATAAGTTAAACATGTTGTTATAAACTTTCTTTGAATACCAGAACTTACCAAAAACATGGAATTAATAAAACACGATATTTTTGAAAACTTATGGGGAGGTGAAAGAACAGCCTGTAGCGGCCTGGCGGAAAAACGATCCCTTCTGACTCGTAGACGAAGTTTGTTTTTTTCTTTCGTAATATAGTTCGGCCTATTCCTTTCAGTTTAAATAGTCTTACATTGTTTCTCTTCGTATTATTTTGCTTAGTATTTTCCCACATTCCTGTTCCTCACCGAATATATATCTATTTTCCCCGATATCCCTTCTTGGATATATGGGATATCCGCACTACGATTCCTTATTTCTTATCCTCTGTCGAAAGTGATGGCTTGAAGGGAAGCGCGTGCTAGTCTCATTAAAATAGTGTAGAGGCGGGAATAAAAAAAATACTATGCTTAATATCAGGTTTACAGAATAGGTTATACTTGCTACACAGCATAAAATTTATGTTGTTATTATCATTTACATACTTACTGACGTAAGGTGCAAAACATAAGGAATCGTAGTGCGGATATCACATAGGCCTATATGAAAGAAGGGATATAGGGGAAAATAGATAGATATTCGGTGAGGAACAGGAATGTGGGAAAATACTAGTCAAAATAATACGAAGAGAAACAATGTAAGACTATTTAAACTGAAAGGAATAGGCCGAACTATATTACGAAAGAAATAAACAAACTTCGTCTACGAGTCAGAAGGGATCGTTTTTCCGCCAGGCCGCTACAGGCTGTTCTTTCACCTCCCCATAAGTTTTCAAAAATATCGTGTTTTATTAATTCCATGTTTTTGGTAAGTTCTGGTATTCAAAGAAAGTTTATAATAACATGTTTAACTTATGCTGAGTGTAATCTATCCCAATTTGTGTTAAAATATGTGAAAAATTACAAAATTACAAAAGCGTGCATCCGAAAACAAGCTGCTGTCGTTGACTTCGGCGGATTGTGTTATTAAATTTAGACTTACCAAGACGATTCTTTATAATATATTTATTCTTTCACATTGTTTATTGACAAAACATATATATGATGGAGAAATATAGGTTAATAAATAAGTTTCGATTCACATTACTTGGTAATCATTCGAGAACAATGAAGGTGTTAGGACAAAAATACTTCCGACCAATCAGGTATCAGGAACCTTTCCGAGCTAAAAGGGCACCCCTGTGAGTCAAGTGCAAATATGCACCGCTATAAAAATAGACTATACCTGTTATGAGTTTTCCTAACCCCCATATCGAAATAAATTTCTTATTCCTGATCTAGATATTAAGCTCTGGTACCATCGTTCAATTAGTTCGTTATGCATGTTGCATAAGATTTATCATAATTTTGATCATCCTTTACATTCAGATCTTCCAGGACAGTTCCATCCAGTTTGTAATACTAGGCATGCACTTAATTCTAATAGTCAGGCCTTCCCCTTCATGAGGCTCAATACTACACAATATTCTAGAAGTTTTATACCAGCTGTGACCAAGTTGTGGAATGATCTTCCTAATTGAATAGTTGAATTGGTAGAACTTCAAAAGTTCAAAGTTGCAGCAAATGTTTTTATGTTGATCAGGCTGACATAAGTCTTTTTATAGTTTAGCCTATATATGACATGTCTATTTTGATGTTACTGTTTTTAAGATAATTTATTATTATTTTTTTCTCATATTTTTTTTTTATTTCCTTTCTTTACTGGGCTATTTTTCCCTGTTGGAGTCTTGGGCTTATAGCATCATGCTTTTCCAACTAGGGTTGTAGCTTAGCTAATAATAATGATAAAATTTTATGGTGGTTTCTAGTAGGAAACATAGGCGTTTGGGAGGGAAATACTGTACAAGGAAAGAGTGATTTGCAGCAGGAATATGTCAGAAAGGCATAATACACCTGTAAACAGAAGATAACTATAGTCCATTTCTTTTAGCAATGCATATTTGCACCGACTCACGGCGGTGCCCTTTTAGCTCGGAAAAGTTTCCGGATCGCTGATTGGTTGGACAAGATAATTCTAACCAATCAGCAATCAGAAAACTTTTCCGAGCTAAAAGGGCACCGCCGCGAGTCGGTGCAAATATGCATCGCTAAAAGAAATGGACTATAGTTGGAAAAATATATGGTTCATGCAAGTGGTGTGGAATTTAAGTATCACAATTATAATTCATATTGCATCCAATGAATGGGTTTTGCTTAACTGTGGCTCACTTCACTGGCAATTAAATCTTATCTTCTTGTTTTTCTGTTCTGGCAAACGGTAGATGAACGTGGTGCGCACACCAGCCATGTTGGTCGTTATTTCAGTGATATTTTTTTTACTTTCAGATAAGCAACAGTACTGTACTCTATACTGTACTGAATGGAGGGAAATTTTAATTAATAGAATACTTTAATTACATTAAATACTGAAACTACAATAAAATTTGAAATAGGTTAAACTTTCCTCTTGGAGATGTCATCTTGTGGCAGTAAGGCTTTAACTGAAGTGGAGGGTAGGAAAAATAGAGCTACAGTACTGCAAAACAGGGGGAATAGAGCTACAGTACTGTAAAACAGTGAAAATAGAGCTAAATTACAGTTAAATAGGGAAAATAGAGCTGCATTACTGTAAAACAGGGAAAATAGAGCTACATTACTGTAAAACAGGGAAAATAGAACTAGAGTATTGTAAAATGGACAATAGAGCTACTGTACTGTACAATAGTGAAAATAGAGCTACAGTACTGTAAAAACAGGGAAAATATAGCTACAGTACTATAAAAGCATGGAAAATATAGCTACAGTACTGTAAAACAGGGAAAATAGAGCCTACAGTACTGTAAAAACAGGGAAGGTAGAGCTACAGTACTGTGGAAAAAGGAGAATAGAGCTACAGTACTGTAAAACAGTGAAAATGGAGCCTACAGTACTGTAAAATAGGGGAAATGCAGCCCTACAGTACTGTAAAACAGGGAGAATAGAGCCTACAGTACTGTAAAACAGGGAGAATAGAGCCTACAGTACTGTAAAACAAGGAGATTAGAGCCTACAGTACTGTAAAACAGGAAAAATAGAGCCTACAGTACTGTAAAACAGGGAAGGTAGAGCTACAGTACTGTGGAAAAGGGAAAATAGAGCTACAGTACTGTAAAACAGACAATAGAACTACAGTACTTTAAAATAGTGAAAATAGAGCTACAGTACTGTAAAAATGGAAAATATAGCCACTGTACTGTAAAACAGGGAAAATATAGCTACAGTACTGTAAAATAGGGAAAATAGAGCCTACAGTACTGTAAAAGAGTGAAAATAGAGCTACAGTACTGTAAAAACAGGGAAATTATAGCTACACTACTGTAAAAACAGGGAAAATATAGCCACAGTACTGTAAAATAGGGAAAATAGAGCCTACAGTACTGTAAAAACAGGGAAGGTAGAGCCACAGTACTGTGGAAAAGGGAAAATAGAGCTACAGTACTGTAAAACAGGGAGAATAGAGCCTACAGTACTGTAAAACAGGGAGAATAGAGCCTACAGTAATGTAAAACAGGGAGAATAGAGCTACAGTACTGTAAAAACAGGGAATATATATAGCTACAGTACTGTAAAAACAGGGAAAATATAGCTACAGTACTGTAAAAACAGGGAAAATATAGCTACAGTACTGTAAAACAGGGAAAATAGAGCCTACAGTACTGTAAAAACAGGGAAGGTAGAGCTACAGTACTGTGGAAAAGGGAAAATAGAGCTACTGTACTGTAAAACAGAAAAAATAGAGCCTACAGTACTGTAAAACAGGGAGAATAGAGCCTACAGTACTGTAAAACAGGGAGAATAGAGCTTACAGTACTGTAAAACAGGGAGAATAGAGCTTACAGTACTGTAAAACAGGGAGAATAGAGCCTACAGTACTGTAAAACAGGGAGAATAGAGCTACAGTACTGTAAAAACAGGGAAAATATAGCTACAGTACTGTAAAAACAAGGAAAATATAGCTACAGTACTGTAAAAACAGGGAATATATATAGCTACATTACTGTAAAAACAGGGAAAATATAGCTACAGTACTGTAAAAACAGGGAAAATATAGCTACAGTACTGTAAAACAGGGAAAATAGAGCCTACAGTACTGTAAAAACAGGGAAGGTAGAGCTACAGTACTGTGGAAAAGGGAAAATGGAGCCTACAGTACTGTAAAATAGGTAAAATGGAGCCTACAGTACTGTAAAACAGGGAGAATAGAGCTTACAGTACTGTAAAACAGGGAGAATAGAGCCTACAGTACTGTAAAACGGAGAATAGAGCTACAGTACTGTAAAAACAGGGAAAATATAGCTACAGTACTGTAAAAACAAGGAAAATATAGCTACAGTACTGTAAAAACAGGGAAAATATAGCTACAGTACTGTAAAACAGGGAAAATAGAGCCCTACAGTACTGTAAAACAAGGAGAATAGAGCCTACAGTACTGTAAAACAGGGAGAATATAGCCTACAGTACTGTAAAACAGGGAGAATAGAGCTTACAGTACTGTAAAACAGGGAGAATAGAGCCTACAGTACTGTAAAACAGGGAGAATAGAGCCTACAGTACTGTAAAACAGGGAGAATAGAGCCTACAGTACTGTAAAACAGAAAAAATAGAGCCTACAGTACTGTAAAACAGGGAAAATAGAGCCTACAATACTGTAAAATAGGTAAAATGAAGCACTACAGTACTGTAAAACAGAAAAAATAAGGCCTACAGTACTGTAAAACAGAAAAAATAAGGCCTACAGTACTGTAAAACAGGGAGAATAGAGCCTACAGTACTGTAAAACAACATCTGGGAACTTGAACGTAAACACTTGGAAGGTCTTAATTGTTTAAAAAAACCAGCCAATGTTTACGTCATACAAAAAACAGAATAGCGGCCAAAACCTAATGCAAACAACACGTGGAGTAACCCATCAGTCTCCCAAAAATAAACAATTGACGTGAAATGGTGATGAGTTTGCATTAAGTCCCAAGGATAAGAGTGTTTCTCCCACTGGAATTTTGTTGTTATGCAATGCATTGTGTGTAAAAATATCCGATCATCCTTTTTCTTTTTGTGTAATTGTGGGTACAGTATAAATGCTGAAACCTGATTGGTTAATTTGTTTCTAGACTATTTGATTGAATGATATTTTTCAATATTAATCTTACCCGATGATCATGTAGCTGTCAACTCCGTTGCCCGACAGAAATCTACGGTCGGGATACGCCAGCGATCGCTATCCAGGTGGGGGTGTACACAACAGCGCCATCTGTGAGTAGGTACTCAAGTACTTCTTGTCAACAAGAACTCAATTTTTCCTCTGTCGTGCCGCCGGCAAGACCTACTTGGATACGCTGTTGATTCTGGAGTTGTTGTTCACGATTTGGTGATGTATTTACTCTAGAGTTTAGCCTTCGCTATTCAGGAAGCTTTATCATTAGCTTAGCAAGGTTTTGGAATTAATTTGGATTAATTGTTAACGAACTTTGCTAGATTTTGGAATTCCCCCTTGACTACTTCTAAATTCTAGATGTCTGACCAGTCTCAAGTCCCTAAATACAGGCAGTGTAGTGTTAGGACTTGTGCTAGGCGTCTTCCGAAGGCCTCTTTAGATCCTCACACCGTTTGTTTCAATTGTAGGGGTAAAACCTGTCAATTGGAAGATCGATGTGGGGAATGTGCTGGGCTTTCGGAATTCGATTTTAACGAATTCCTCAAAAATGCACGTAGGTTAGAGAAGGAGAGAATCAGGAGGAGTTCTTCTCGCTCTGTGGATTTTTCCTCTCCCCATGCCCCTCAACCTTTTCCTTCCCCTGTGGTGGTGACTCCCGAACCTGCTACTAGTGCTCAGCCATCCATGGCGGATATGTTGCGTGCCATTCAGGCTCTAGGTGACCGAGTGGAGTCATTGGCTAATGACCGTAATCAGCTCTTGGCAGATGTCAGAGAGCTGAAAGCGAAAAGTGCAGTGGGAAGTGTTAGTGCTAGTGATGTGAAAAGTGTCAGTGTCAGTGTTGTGCATGAGGGTACATCTGTGCGTGCCAGTCGTCCTCCCAGTCCGGGACCTCTTGCATGCTCCCAAGCCCAGGGGAGAAGCAATGTCGAAGGACCAAAGGGTTCGGCAGGCCTTGATCGGCGCACGGATGTATCCTCAGTGGTTGCGGACGTATCTGTTCAAGATCGTCCCATCCACAAACAGACGAATGAGCCCTTACATTCCTCGTCTGTGGAAGAAGTTTCCAGGAGGAAACAATGGACCAAGGTCTCACGACCGCTCAAACGTAAGGTCCCTTCCGAGCGAGTCCAACGGCCCAGGTGTAGCCACTGGGTCAGTTCGGACTCGCTGCAGTCATCTGATGACTGCACACCTCCCAAGAGAGGTAGAGTGGTTCCACAACAGGCCTCTGCTCCGTCTGTTGTTGCTCCAACCACGGTAGACCCTAAGTGGTCCATGCTGCAGACTATGCAGTCTCAGCTTGCGGCATTCATGCAGGAGTATCATGCTGAGAAGGTTAACACTGCTCCTGTTAACCTACAACCCGCCGAGGTTGTGCGCTCAGCAGATACTGCGGCTGCCTGCTCCCACACTCCACCTGTGAGAGCTCCACCACCGATGCGCAGTCCTCCCTGCCAGACGCATGTTCTTGCTGCTGTAGAGCTGCCGGGTTCCAGCACTATGCAGCTTTCTCCGCAACCCATGCGGCATGCGCCGCATACCATACAGCATACTCCGCATACCATACAGCATGCTCTGCTACCCACCGCAGCCCCTCCCACGCACCAACACTCTGCTTTTGTTGTTGCCAGCTCGCAGACAGACCAGCAGCGGCATGATGTTGGATCCGCAGCTACGCATGCACCCGTTCTGCCGGATTCAGCCGTTCAGCTTTCTGCTCTACCTTTGCCACTTCCTACTCAGCTTTCGGATGATGGAGTATCGGATGACGAAGCTGCACACTTGGATGAGCCACACTCTGACTTTGAAGGGCCCAAGTCTACGCCTCCCTCCTTAGACTTTCGTAAAGTCCTTGCCTTGTTCAGGGACTTGTATCCTGAGCAGTTTGTGTCTGCAACCCCTCGCTCTCCTCCCTCCGAGTTTGCTCTGGGCATGCAGTCTGCTGCGCCTGCTTTCACCAAGCTTGTTCTCGCACGATCTTCTAAGAGAGCTTTGAGGGTTATGGGAGAGTGGTTGCATTCCAAGAAGCAACTGGGAAAGACTGCATTCATCTTTCCGCCTACCAAGCTTGCTTCCAAGTCGAGCGTCTGGTATGCCACGGGAGAGGAACCCGGCTTGGGAGTTCCTGCCTCTGCCCAGGGCGACTTCTCAAGTCTGGTTGACTCTCCCCGCAGGTTGGCTATGAGACGATCGAAGATCTGCTGGTCCTTTTCCGATATGGATCATCTGTTGAAGGGAGTCTTTCGTGCCTTCGAGATCTTCAACTTCCTCGATTGGTGTTTGGGAGCCTTAAGCAGGAAGACTTCCCCTTCAGATAGGGACTCTGCCATGCTGATCATGTCCAGCATGGACAAAGCCATCCGGGATGGGTCTGGTGAACTTGCGGCTTCGTACGTGTCGGGAGTGCTCAAGAAGAGAGAACATCTTTGCTCCTTCTTATCGGCTGGTATCACTCCTTGCCAGAAGTCAGAGTTGTTGTTTGCTCCTCTCTCCAAGTGTCTGTTTCCGGAGGAGCTGATTAAGGGGATGGCTGCCTCTCTTATCCAGAAGGATACCCATGATCTGATGGCATCTTCTGCACGTAAGGCTAAAACCTTACCTTCCGTGCCTAGACCCTTCCGCCCTGCAGCAGTGGACACTCCTGCAACTCGGTTCATCCCGCCCTTTCGTGGCAGAACCTCCAGCAGAGGAGGTACCCGTGCCGACAGTCACCGTGGCAAATCCAAGAAGGGTTCCAAGTCCGCAAAAGGCAAGTTCTGACTTTCTTCCTCTCCAGACAGCAGTGGGAGCCAGACTCAAGACCTTCTGGCAAGCTTGGGAGAGCAGAGGTGCAGACGCTCAGTCTGTGAAGTGGCTAAGGGAGGGATACAGAATTCCGTTCTGCCGCAGTCCCCCTCTAGCTACATCTCCCATCAACCTCTCTCCCATCTACAAGGAGAAGGACAAGAGGCTAGCGTTGCAACAAGAGGTGTCGCTCTTGCTACAAAAGGAAGCGGTAGTCATAGTCCGGGACCATCAATCCCCGGGCTTCTACAACCGTCTCTTCCTGGTAGCGAAGAAGACAGGAGGTTGGAGACCGGTGCTGGACGTCAGTGCTCTCAATGCTTTTGTCACCAAGCAGACGTTCACGATAGAGACGACGAAGTCGGTCCTAGCAGCGGTCAGGCAGGAGGACTGGATGGTCTCGTTAGACCTGAAAGACGCGTACTTTCACGTCCCCATCCATCCAGACTCCCAACCTTTCCTAAGGTTTGTCTTTGGAAAGGTTGTGTACCAATTCCAAGCCCTGTGCTTTGGCCTAAGCACGGCACCTCTTGTGTTTACCAGACTGATGAGGAATATTGCGAAATTCCTTTACTTGGCAGACATCAGAGCCTCCCTCTATTTAGACGACTGGCTTTTAAGAGCTCCAACAAGTCGTCGCTGTCTGGAGAATCTCAGATGGACTATGGATCTGACCAAGGAACTGGGCCTCCTGGTCAATATAGAGAAGTCCCAGCTCGTCCCATCCCAGACCATTGTCTACCTGGGTATGGAGATTCAGAGTCGAGCTTTTCGGGCTTTTCCGTCGGCCCCAAGGATCAATCAAGCCCTAGAATGCATCCAGAGCATGCTGAGAAGGAACCGATGTTCAGTCAGGCAGTGGATGAGTCTAACAGGGACACTTTCATCGCTGGCCCTGTTCATCGAGTTAGGGAGACTCCACCTCCGCCCCCTTCAGTATCATCTAGCTGCTCACTGGATAAAGGACATGACGCTAGAGACGGTCTCAGTTCCTGTTTCCGAAGAGATGAGGTCTACTCTAACGTGGTGGAAGAACAGCATTCTTCTCAAGGAAGGTCTACCTTTGGCTGTTCAGACCCCCGACCACCGTCTCTTCTCGGACGCATCGGACACGGGCTGGGGTGCGACACTGGACGGACAGGAATGCTCGGGCACATGGAATCAGGAGCAAAGGACACTTCACATCAATTGCAAGGAGTTGTTGGCGGTTCATCTGGCCTTGATAAACTTCAAGTCCCTCCAGCTAAACAAGGTGGTGGAGGTGAACTCCGACAACACCACAGCCTTGGCTTACATCTCCAAGCAGGGAGAGACTCATTCGAGGAAGTTGTTCGAGATCGCAAGGGACCTCCTCATTTGGTCAAAAGATCGAAAGCTTTCGCTGGTAACGAGGTTCATTCAGGGCGATATGAATGTCATGGCAGATCGCCTCAGCCGGAAGGGTCAGGTCATCCCCACAGAGTGGACCCTTCACAAGAATGTTTGCAGCAGACTATGGGCCCTGTGGGGTCAGCCAACCATAGATCTATTCGCTACTTCGATGACCAAGAGGCTCCCGATGTATTGTTCTCCGATTCCAGACCCAGCAGCAGTTCACGTGGATGCCTTTCTGCTGGATTGGTCCCATCTCGACCTGTATGCGTTCCCGCCGTTCAAGATTGTCAACAGGGTACTTCAGAAGTTCGCCTCTCACAAAGGGACACGGCTGACGTTGGTTGCTCCCCTCTGGCCCGCGAGAGAATGGTTCACCGAGGTACTGCAATGGCTAGTCGACGTTCCCAGGACTCTTCCTCTAAGAGTGGACCTTCTGCGTCAACCTCACGTAAAGAAGGTACACCCAAACCTCCACGCTCTTCGTCTGACTGCCTTCAGACTATCGAAAGACTCTCAAGAGCTAGAGGCTTTTCGAAGGAGGCAGCCAGAGCGATTGCCAGAGCAAGGAGGACATCCACTCTCAGAGTCTATCAGTCTAAATGGGAAGTCTTCCGAAGCTGGTGCAAGGCCAATGCAGTTTCCTCAACCAGTACCACTGTAACCCAGATTGCTGACTTCCTGTTACATCTAAGGAACGTAAGATCCCTATCAGCTCCTACGATCAAGGGTTACAGAAGTATGTTGGCAGCGGTATTCCGCCACAGAGGCTTGGATCTTTCCACCAACAAAGATCTACAGGACCTCCTTAGGTCTTTTGAGACCTCAAAGGAACGTCGGTTGTCCACTCCAGGCTGGAATCTAGACGTGGTTTTAAGGTTCCTAATGTCATCAAGATTTGAACCGCTCCAATCAGCCTCTTTTAAGGACCTCACATTAAAAACTCTTTTCCTCGTGTGCTTAGCAACAGCTAAAAGAGTAAGTGAGATCCACGCCTTCAGCAGGAACATAGGTTTTACATCTGAAACGGCTACATGTTCCTTGCAGCTCGGTTTTTTGGCTAAAAACGAGCTTCCTTCCCGTCCTTGGCCTAAGTCGTTCGAGATCCCAAGCCTGTCCAACTTGGTGGGGAACGAACTAGAGAGAGTACTTTGCCCAGTCAGAGCTCTTAGGTACTATTTAAGAAGGTCAAAGCCATTACGAGGACAATCAGAAGCTTCATGGTGTGCTATCAAGAAGCCTTCTCTACCGATGTCTAAGAACGCAGTTTCTTACTACATCAGGCTTCTGATTAGAGAAGCACATTCTCATCTGAAGAAAGAAGACCTTGCTTTGCTGAAGGTAAGGACACATGAAGTGAGAGCTGTTGCTACTTCAGTGGCCTTCAAACAGAACCGTTTTCTGCAGAGTGTTATGGATGCAACCTATTGGAGAAGCAAGTCAGTGTTCGCATCATTCTATCTCAAAGATGTCCAGTCTCTTTACGAGAACTGCTACACCCTGGGACCATTCGTAGCAGCGAGTGCAGTAGTAGGTGAGGGCTCAGCCACTACATTCCCATAATCCCATAACCTTTTTAACCTTTCTCTTGAATACTTTTTATTGTTGTTCTTTTGGTTGTACGGTAGGCTAAGAAGCCTTCCGCATCCTGGTTGATTTGGCGGGTGGTCAAATTCTTTCTTGAGAAGCGCCTAGGTTAGAGGTTGTGATGAGGTCCTTTAGTATGGGTTGCAGCCCTTTATACTTCAGCACCTAGGAGTCGTTCAGCATCCTAAGAGGACCGCTAGGCTCAGTAAGGAAGACGTACTTAAAAAAGGCAGAGTAATAGTTCAAGTCGACTTCCTTACCAGGTACTTATTTATTTTATGTTTGTTATTTTTGAATAACTGATAAAATGAAATACGGGATACTTAGCTTCTTTGTTAACATGTATGCTGGTCTCCACCCACCACCCTGGGTGTGAATCAGCTACATGATCATCGGGTAAGATTAATATTGAAAAATGTTATTTTCATTAGTAAAATAAATTTTTGAATATACTTACCCGATGATCATAAATTAAAGAACCCGCCCTTCCTCCCCATAGAGAACCAGTGGACCGAGGAGAAAATTGAGTTCTTGTTGACAAGAAGTACTTGAGTACCTACTCACAGATGGCGCTGTTGTGTACACCCCCACCTGGATAGCGATCGCTGGCGTATCCCGACCGTAGATTTCTGTCGGGCAACGGAGTTGACAGCTACATGATCATCGGGTAAGTATATTCAAAAATTTATTTTACTAATGAAAATAACATTTTGGAATTCAGCCATCTGTTTAGGAAGCTGGTTTAGATAATGGTTTTCCTGGTGCAGACATATCATATTTGGAGGTTTTATTGTTTTTATTGTATTGAAAGTGTTTATAAAGATGATAACAGAACTTTATAGCATGTGCATAGTTTCCTTCATTAACATTTACTGCTTCTTATAAGTGTTTAGTGTCCAAAGTTTGACTCTGCCTTTTTTTTTCAGGAAGATGGATATCAGGGGTATTGCAGTCTTAAAACCTAAGACAGGATGCAAGAACGATTATGTTGCTCTGTGTCTGAGTCAAAGAATCTTCCTGTTCTTCATGCAGTTGTTCCCCAACCGTCTACATCGGCAGTTTCCATATAAGGTAAGTGAGCTGGCTACAACAAAAATTTGTTTATTTTTTATTGGGTCAGGAATTTCACGGTATCGTTGTTGAGATTAGAGAAGAAGGGATTAATATTAATTAATGAGGGTGCGACCCCTTAGGTTATGAATGGTGGATGTGGTTAGGTTAGATACCTTTCCTTATTTTATGTTCTTTTTCCCCCACCAAAAGTTTAGCTGCTTCTTAAGGGAGGTAAGGAAGGGATGAGTAGGTGACAGTGGGGCGAAGCCCTCCAAAGTTGGTATGGACTTGTCCCCCTATCTTAGGTTACGTGGATGTAAATATGTTTGACAGCTACCTTTATTTTATTAATTTTGTTATCCCCCACCCAAATCCCTAAAATCCAGCCATGATTAAAATTGTAATGTTACCTAATTTGTTCTTATACTTAATACAGTACAAACCTTTGACCTTGAATACGAGTATGAGTTTATCAAAATTAATATGGCTGTTAAGCTGCTTCCGTTTGGCGGGTAGGGCCCACTCACCTGACAAGCAGCACTACCTTCACTTTACTTCGGTTGTAGTGGTTTACTAGTGTACTCTTCCCCACGTACTACGCGGCACTACCTTCACTTTGATGGCTATGGTGGTGCACTGATGTACTGATGTACTCTTTCCCACGTACTGCACAGCATTACCTTCACTTTGACTTCGGCTGTGGCGATTTGCTGAACAGGTGTTAGAGACCCGCTCTAGCTCGATAGCTTCTTGTAATGTTTGCATCCTCAGCATCCTTGTGAGTTAAGGATGGGGAATTTGGGGAAGCCCTTAGGTCTACCTGTAAAGTCATCAGGAGGCATTGTCTGGTTTTCCCTGATCTTAGTTTGGGTGGAGAGTCATGGGCATTAATCATATGTTTATGTGTTCAGTCTCTTGGGCACTATCACTGGCCCTTGCCTCTGCCCTTTATTAGCAATATTAAAGTGGAATACCTCCAGAGGTAAAAAAAGAAAAAAACAGTCACTGCCCTATTCATCTTTTGCTTCTGAAAGTACATCTCATCAACTCTTGCAGTATAATTTCATCAATATAAGTTGCATCGATTTTTTTTTTATTTTATTTTATTTTTTTTTTTTTTTTTTTAGGTCCTAGATAGTTGGTTAGCCAGGGAACCAGCTAAAGAGTTATTGGGTCCTTTGACTGGCCAGATAACATTACGTTGGATCCCTCTCTGTGGTTACGGTGCATTTTTCTTTTGCCTACACATGCACCGAATAGTCTGACCTACTCTCTCCACAGTCTGACCTACTCTCTCCACAGTCTGACCTACTCTCTCCACATTCTCCAATGCCCTCTTACACCTGACAACACTGAGATTACCAAATAAATTCTTCTTTGCTGAATGGGTTAACTGTTGCACTATGATTATTCAGTGACTACTTTCCTCTTGGAAGGTAAGGGTTGAAGAGACTCTTTAGCTATGGTAAGCAGCTCTTCTAGGAGAAGGACTTTCCAAATTCAAATCATTATTCTCTCTCTCTCTCACTCTCTCTCTCTCTCTCTCTCTCTCTCTCTCTCTCTCTCTCTCTCTCTCTCTCTCTCTCTCTCTCTCTCTCTCTCATGGAGTGTGTGAGATTTAACTTAAATATTTAGAGCAATTTTGAACAGTATGGAAAGAATTATTCAGAAAAAAATATAACTAGTTATTAAAAGTTTTCCTTCTAATGCAAGTAAGGTAGAAAAGAGATTAGATATATGTTAAAAATTGACAACTGAAAGCAACGTTTTTAGTTTTTTATGTGTTGTATAGGAATCCGAGCCACTATAATATATTCCTGTATATTTTTGGGGTGCAAAAAATAAAAGCAAAATCGTGTTTTTAGATAATTAAAACCAGAATTATGTGCTCTTGTCTATTTGACTGTAGAAGATATCAAGTTTTTAGATAATTAAGAGCCAAGATTATGTGTGTTTCTGTGTACGTATTGGTGCATAAGAGTCAAGTTTTCAGATAATCAGAGAGACGTGTATGTGGGTTTGTGTATATTTGTGTGTAGAAGACGTCAAGTTTTCAGATGGTCAGAGAGACGAGTATGTGGGTTTGTGTATATTTATGTGTGTAGAAGACGTCAAGTTTTCAGATGGTCAGAGAGACGAGTATGTGGGTTTGTGTATATTTATGTGTGTAGAAGACGTCAAGTTTTCAGATGGTCAGAGAGACGAGTATGTGGGTTTGTGTATATTTATGTGTGTAGAAGACGTCAAGTTTTCAGATGGTCAGAGAGACGAGTATGTGGGTTCTTGTATATTTATGTGTGTAGAAGACGTCAAGTTTTCAGATAATCAGAGAGACGAGTATGTGGGTTCTTGTATATTTTATGTTTGTAGAAGACGTCAAGTTTTCAGATAATCAGAGAGACGAGTATTAGGGTTCTTGTATATTTTATGTTTGTAGAAGACGTCAAGTTTTCAGATAATCAGAGAGACGAGTTTGTGGGTTCTTGTATATTTATGTGTGTAGAAGACGTCAAGTTTTGAGATAATCAGAGAGACGTGTATGTGGGTTCGTGTATCAGAGAGACGTGTATGTGGGTTCGTGTATATTTATGTGTGTAGAAGACGTCAAGTTTTTAGATAATCAGAGCCAAGATTGTGTGGATTTCTGTTTATGAGTGGGTGCATAAGAGTCAAGTTTTTAGGTAATCAGAGCCACGTTGAGTCATTCTTGTATATTTGTGGGTGTAGAAGAAGTCACATTTTTAGATAATCAGAGCCACGATTATGTATTCTTTTTGTATTTATGAGTGCAAAAAACATAACGTTTTTAGATAATCAGATCCAAGATTACGTGTTCTTGTGTATTTATAAGTGCAAAAGACATCGTTTGTAAATAACCTTCTCATTTGTTGCACTATCTTGCTTCATCTTGTGTTTCCTTTACTCTGTAATCCATAATTCTTCATTCCCTTCTACCTCACTCCCATCCTTCCATCATTCCTGCCATCTTCCTCACTCCTCTCCTTCTATCATCTTCCCCACCCTCTCTCCATCATCATCCCCCCTCCCTCGCTCTTTCCCGATCCCCAGGACGAAGAGAATAGTCGACACTCATTGAATTTGTCCTCCTGGAAAAATTCAAGTAAATCTTTTTCGCCAGGTTTCCAGAGGATTTAGGAGAACAAAAGCCTGGCTTCCACACAGGGACTTAAGGCTTGGGAGAAGGCAGGAACGACTGGAATTGCCATTGGAAAATATATTAGTTGATATTTTGCTTCTTTTCTCCTCTTTAAAATTCTCTAGATTCGGTTATTCAAATATTTTAATGAGGCAAAACGAGAGTTTTAACCCAACTTAGTAACTGGAAATTTCCCTTTGGAATTTAACTTTTTTTAAAAAGGTTTAAAGGTCACTTATGAATGGCAGAAAAGGACAGTGACAATGCCCTAGCAAGACAATGTCCTATATATTGATCATATACTTATAAGCCCAAGCCCCCCTCTCCATCCAAGCTAGGGTCAGGAAGGGCCAGGCAATGGCTGCTGATGACTCAGCAGATAGACATATAGACTCGCCCATTGTCCATCCAAGGTAGGACCATGCAGGGATAGGCAATGGCTGCTGATGACAGCAGGTGGTAGACCATCCTTAGTTCACAAGGATAGTGAGGTTGCAGATACTAAAGAAACTACCGAGTTTGAGTGGGATTCGAACGCCAGTCCAGCAAATCACGAGACTGTGACGTTTCCAATAGCTTACCACCCTTGATTAGTTTAGCTACGATAATGCCCCGAGAAACATATGGACACTGGAAATGTTACTCGTTTTTTTACACTTACTTTACATTATTTATTCATTACTTCTTATATAGTTTATTTATCTCCTCATTTTCTTATCACACTTGGCTCTTTTTCATTGTTGGAGCCCTTGTGGTGTCTGCAACCTCACCATCCTTGTGGGCTAAGGATGGGGTCTTTGTGAGAGCCTATTGATCTACTTGCTGACTCATCAGCAGCCATTGCCTGCTCCTCCCTGATCCTAGCTTAGGTGGAGAGAGGGCTTTGCCGCTGATCATATGTATAGATGGTCAGTCTCTAGGACGTTGTCTTGTCCATTGCCTCTGCCATTCATGAGTCACCTTTAAACCAATCCATCTTGACTTTAAAGTCTGCATGACGTAGAGAAAGACAGAGGAGGGATGGAAGATAAACGTCTGGAATGGGAAAGGGGTACGATCAGAAAGATAATAAAAACGAGAGATAAAAAAAGGAATAACTATAAGAAGGAAGAACCAAATGTCCTTCGAATGACAAAGGGTGTAATCAATCTATTTGATTTATGAACTCGTCTAGTATCTGCAATTGAAGATATTTAGTAGACTGGGACTCAGACAGTGGCCATTGATCAGAAGTATTTGGGAACGACAATGTTAAATGTTTTCGGTACGAAAGCCTTGCTTACTTATTCCATTTGTCATAGGAAATGTATTTCAAGCAGATCCCTTTATGATGTTCTGTTATATTTATTCGCCGCTACATAATTTGTAGTATGTAGTTTGCAGTTTTGTTTAATTTTTATTTAGTTAGATCTTTCGAAATGACTACATGGTAGTCTGTCATGAAATCTATTTTATTTTCATTATTTATAGATATATATATTTTTTTGCTGCTGCATAATTTGTAGTATGTAATTTTGTTTAGTTATATATTTAGTTACATCTTTCGAATTGACTACATGGTAGGCTATCATTATATGTATTTTATTTTCATTATTTAAAGATATTTTTCAATTTATGAGCTGCTATGTAATTTTTAGTTTTTAGTTTCGTTTAGTTTTTTATTTAGTTAGATCTTTCGAATTGACTACAGGGGGGGCTATCATTAAATCTATTTTATTTTCATTATTTAATGATATTTTTCAAGTTATGAGCTGCTACATAATTTGTAGTTTTTAGTTTCGTTTAGTTTTTTATTAGTTAAATCTTCCGAACTGAGTACACGGTAGGCTTTCATTAAATCTAGTTTATTTACATTATTTAGTTTTTTTTTCTTTTTTCATATTTTTGTGCTGCTGCCTAATTTGTTGTATGTAGGCATTGCAAGATAATTTAGTTCCAATTTTTCTTCATCATCATCCTACGCCTGTTGACGCAAAGGGCCTTGGTTAGATTTCGCCAGTCGTCTTTATCTTGAACTTTTAATTCAATACTTCTCCATTCATCATCTTCCACTTCACGCTTCATAGTTGTCAGACATGTAGGCCTGGGTCTTCCAACTCTTCAAGTGCCTTGTGGAGCCTAGTTAAAAGTTTGAACTACAAATTTTTATTTAATTAGATTTTCTTTCGAATTGACTAGACGCTATAATTAAATCTATTGTATTTTCATTTTTTTTAAGAATTAGTGTTTCTTATTTATGTAATGCTTCATAATTCTTCTCTCAAGGGGTTAACTAATGGACTGTAATTCCCTGTTGGAGCCCCTGGGCTTATAACATCCTGCTTTTATCAACTATGGTTGTAGCTTCGCAAGTGATAATAATAACAATAATCTTGTAGTCTGCAAGCATTGCAGAACAATGTTTTTCCATTTTTTATTTAGCCTTTCTTTCGAATTTACTAGATGCTATTATGAAATCAATTTTCTTCATTTTTTGAAAAATAGAATTGTTTACATGTTTGAAAAGGATAGGGGGCGTCTCCTAAATTGAACGATTGCATCTATATTGCTTTTTGCTGTATCGTATTGCCTTTGCCATTCTTCATGTTTGTGTTTATATGTCCCCTTCGGTCCAGCCTCATGATTGTTTATATGTCCCCTTCGGTCCAGCCTCATGATTGTGTTTATATGTCCCCTTCTGCCCAGCCTCATGATAGTGTTTATATGTCCCCTTCAGTCCAGCCTCATGATTGTGTTTATATGTCCCCTTCTGTCCAGCTTCATGATTGTGTTTATATGTCCCCTTCAGTCCAGCCTCATGATTGTGTTTATATGACCCCTTCTGTCCAGCCTCCTGATTGTGTTTATATGTCCCCTTCTGTCCAGCCTCATGATTGTGTTTATATGTCCCCTTCTGTCCAGCCTCATGATTGTGTTTATATGTCCCCTTCTGTCCAGCCTCATGATTGTGTTTATATGTCCCCTTCAGTCCAGCCTCATGATTGTGTTTATATGTCCCCTTCAGTCCAGCCTCATGTTTGTGTTTATATGTCCTCTCCAGTCCAGACTCATGATTGTGTTTATATGTCCCCTTCAGTCCAGCCTCATGATTGTGTTTATATGACCCCTTCTGTCCTCCTGCTTCGGTCCAGCCTCGATTACCTCGTCCAGCATCCTCGAGATGGAAGTCTGGTATTCATTTGTTTGATCTCTCCCCCCTGACAAAAGACGCATCTCTTTCCAGTATTGTTCATTCCAGGGCGTTCTTTTCTCTCCTTTCGTTTTTCCCAGCTTTGTGTTTTTCTTTTGATTTATTTTATGTTAAATGACGGTGCTTTAGGTTTTTCTTAATTCTTTAAGTTGAATGTTCAATAGGTTTGTTTGAACATTTTCTTCTTTCCTTCCTGCTCGTATCTTTGGAAAGACAATGCATTCTTTTATCTGTTTGAATTTCTTATTATAGTGTCTTTGATCCGTGGAAGAGAGAGAGAGAGAGAGAGAGAGAGAGAGAGAGAGAGAGAGAGAGAGAGAGAGACCTGGTTTATTTACATGGTTTTGAAGAGAGAGAGTGAGGCTAGTTTACTTACATGGTTTTCAAGAGAGAGAGAGAGAGAGAGAGAGAGAGAGAGAGAGAGAGAGAGAGAGAGAGAGAGAGAGAGAGAGAGAGAGAGAGAGAGAGAACGGGCTGGTTTACTTGAATGGTTTTCAAGAGGAAGTTTTTTCCCATGGATATATAGTTTCAGGTTCTTTTATATACTCAGGATGTTTACCTCAGTTGAGCTGCTTGCTCCCATTTTTCATTGGGAAAGAACTTACATACTCTATAACTCCCCTTTTCCGTGATTTATCACAGAAAAAAAAGTTTTATGGCAGTGGTCTTGTTATTTTCTTCGCCAAAATAGAAGATTTTGCGAAGGGTATGTATTCACCCCTGTCTGTTTCTTAGGTTTATATGTTAGCTTTGTGAACAACTTTACTCAAAAACTAGTGTACTGATTTTGACCAAACTTAGGAGTCATGTAGGTTATGACCCAAAGGTAAATCTGGAACATTTTGGGTAAATTACATTCAAGTATAAGTACGAAGCAGTACTTTGAAAATAATTGCAGTGTTAAATAAGCGGAAAATATTTTGTTAGTTTATTTTTTTTTTGTGAATAACATTACGCAGAAACTATTGAACCAAGTTATACGAAACTTGGTTGACATGTGGAGTATGACCCAAGGACAAATCCATTAGCTTTTAAGTAAATACATTGAAGTACAAATACACAGTGGAGTTAAGAGCAAAATAAGACTGCTCGCTTTTCTTTTGGTTGTGAACTACACTACTGAACCAATTTTAACGAAACTTGGTGGACTGGTGACGTATGACCCAAGGACTATATTGTTATATTTTGAAGAGAATACATCGAAATATAAGTACGTAGAGGAGTTAAGAGCAAAATAAGACTGATTGGCGTGGCGAAGGCATGCTCTCTACTGAGTGCCCCTCTAGTTACCTCTGGCAACGAAGTTGGAAGGAGGTTATGTTTTACCTTCTGTTTGTGTGTGTGTTTGTTCACAGATTCCTGACCACAATTTTAATTGTAGAATAATGAAACTTGCAGTGATTAACTGTTATGTATAAAGCTGGAAATGATTAAATTTGAGAAGGTCAAGGTCGAACAAATGGTCGAGACGTAAGCTGCTGCGGCGGAGGTCTGCGCTCTACTGAGTCGTCCTCTAGTTTTGAATTTGTTTTTATTTTTGTATTTAACTAGGTTATTATTTTTTTATTCGAGGAGTCGTTTAATAATGTATGATTAGGGTGTCTCCTTACGTCCTTGGAGACTTATCACACTCTTGTGGACTTTCCCACGCCCTTATGGACTTTCTCACGTCACGCCCTTTGGGACTTTTCCACCCTGTGGGAACTTTTTATGCTCATGGGGAATTTACCACGCCCCTTGAGACTGTAGGGAACTTTCTCACACCCCTGGAGACTGTTGGGGACTTTCCCACGCCCCTGGAGACTGTTGGGAACTTTTCCCACGCCCCTGGAGACTGTTGGGGACTCTCTCACGCCCCTGGAGACTGTTGGGGACTATCCTACGCCCCTGAAGACTGTTGGAGACTCTCTCACACCCCTGGAGACTGTTGGGGACTTTCCCACGCCCCTGGAGACTGTTAGGGACTTTTCCCACACCCCTGGAGACTGTTTGGGACTCTCCCATGCTTCTCTTGACTTTCCCACACCCATGGGGCTTTCCCGCACCCCTATGGATTTTCTCACGCCCATGGTGTCTCTCCCACGCACATGGATACTTCCCCACGCCAATAAATCCTTCCCTACGTCAATGGAGACTTTCCCATGCCCTTTTGGAGCTTCCTACGCTCTTGTAGACTTATCCCCATTGGGTTGCAGACTTGCAGTTATGATACACAGCATTTAATCAATCAATCAATCAACAGCATTTAATCGTTTTGCTTTTCATGGAATTAAATCATGCTCTTAATAAATAAGGATTTAACTCCACTCTCTCTCGCAAACGTCCCTGACTGGTGAATTCCAGACTGGGATTTGAGTCCCGCTCAAACTCGGTAGTTTCTTTGGTCACTGCAACCTCACCATCCATGTGAACTAATGATGGGGGGTTAGAGGAGCATATAGGTCTATCTGCAGAGTCATCAGCAGCCATTGTCTGGCCCTCCTTGGTCATAGCTTGAGTAGAGAGGGGCTTGGACCCTGATCATATGTATATATGGTCAGTCTCTAGGGCATTATCCTGCTCGATAGGGCCATGTCACTGTCCCTTGCCGCTGCCATTCATGAGCGACCTTTAAACCTTTAAACACTATATTGTTGAGTTCAATTCTCCTCGAAGGTGTAACTTACTGGTAACAGTCTTCTCAGGGATGGGGGAAGGACCCAAGGAGCTCTAATTGTAGGTAATTTGCTTCGATTATAGCACCTAGTAGGATGTTTCCCCAGACGGTATTAATTGGAGTCCATTTTGCTATCGGTTAATTAAATTTTTCATTGATATTTAGATTGTAAATGTAAATTTTGTTTATTTGAGGAGGGGGAATGAAAATTAATGGCAATGCATAGACGAGGGAATACTCAAGGGTTGTTTAGTTGAAGATAGTTCGTTTAAGGTTTTGATTTAGCAATTAGAAACGTTTGAAGAAGATCGTTTAAGGTTTTGATTTAGCAATTAGAAACGTTTGACGAAGATTGTTTAAGGTTTTGATTTAGCAATTAGAAACGTTTGACGGAGTTCATTCAAGGTTTTGATCTAGCAATTAGAAACGTTTGACGAAGATCGTTCAAGGTTTTGATTTAGCAATTAGAAACGTTTGATGAAGCTTATTTAAGGTTTTGATCTAGCAATTAGAAACGTTTGATGAAGCTTATTTAAGGTTTTGATCTAGCAATTAGAAACGTTTGATGAAGCTTATTTAAGGTTTTGATCTAGCAATTAGAAACGTTTGACGAAGTTCATTTAAGGTTTTGGTCTAGCAATTAAAAACGGTTGACGAAATTCATTTGAGGTTTTGATCTAGCAATTAGAAACGTTTGACGAAATTCATTTGAGGTTTTGATCTAGCAATTAGAAACGTTTGGCGAAGTTTACTAGAGGTTTTGATCTAGCAATTAGAAACGTTTGACGAAATTCATTTGAGGTTTTGATCTAGCAATTAGAAACGTTTGACGAAGATCGTTCAAGGTTTTGATTTAGCAATTAGAAACGTTTGATGAAGCTTATTTAAGGTTTTGATCTAGCAATTAGAAACGTTTGATGAAGCTTATTTAAGGTTTTGATCTAGCAATTAGAAACGTTTGATGAAGCTTATTTAAGGTTTTGATCTAGCAATTAGAAACGTTTGACGAAGTTCATTTAAGGTTTTGGTCTTGCAATTAAAAACGGTTGACGAAATTCATTTGAGGTTTTGATCTAGCAATTAGAAACGTTGGACGAAATTCATTTGAGGTTTTGATCTAGCAATTAGAAACGTTTGGCGAAGTTTACTAGAGGTTTTGATCTAGCAATTAGAAACGTTTGACGAAATTCATTTCAGGTTTTGATCTAGCAATTAGAAACGTTTGACGAAATTCATTTTAGGTTTTGATCTAGCAATTAGAAACGTTTGGCGAAGTTCATTCAATGTTTTGATCTAGCAGTTAGAAACGTTTGACGAAGTTTGTTTAAGGTTTTGATCTAGCAGTTAGAAACGTTTGACGAAGTTCATTTGAGGTTTTGATCTGGCAATTAGAAACGTTTGATAAAATTCATTCGAGGGTTTGATCTAGCAATTAGAAGCGTTTGACGAAGTTCATATGATGTTTTGATCTAGCAATTATAAACGTTTGACGAAGTTTATTTAAGGTTTTGATATAGCAATTAGGAACGTTTTACGTAATTTAAGGTTTTAGTCTACCAATTAGAAACGTTTGACGACGTTCGTTCAAGGTTTTGATATAGTAATTAGAAACGTTTGACGAAGTTCATTTAAGGTTTTGATCTAGCAATTAGAAACGTTTGACGAAGTTTATTTAAGGTTTTGATATAGCAATTAGGAACGTTTTACGTAATTTAAGGTTTTGATCTACCAATTAGAAACGTTTGACGACGTTCGTTCAAGGTTTATATATAGTAATTAGAAACGTTTGACGAAGTTCATTTAAGGTTTTGATCTAGCAATTAGAAACGTTTGACGAAGTTCGTTCAAGTTTTTGATATAGCAATTAGAAACGTTTAACGAAGTTCATTTAATGTTTTGATCTAGCATTTAGAAACGTTTGCCGAAGTTCGTTCAAGGTTTTGATCTAGCAATTAGAAACGTTTGACGAAGTTTATTTAAGGTTTTGATCTAGCATTTAGAAACGTTTGACGACTTAGTGGAAAAGGAATCCTGGAATTGATTTTGTTTACTAAAAGGACAGTAGCTATTCTGAGGAATGCTTTATTGATATATAACATTCTGAAGAATCATAGAAAAATTTTGATGATGATGGTGATATGGAAGAGCTAGGTAACATTACGTATAAAAGAGTTTAGTAAACGAAGTAATTACAGTTAAGGTTTTTAAGAGTATAAATTCAATTTTCTACTGATAAATGAATTGAATGAATTATATCCGTTATTACCATAAGTGTCTGACATATTGCTGAAAAAGGATTGTTTATTTGAATAAACAAAAATTTTAGATCAAGACTTCGATTTGAAATATTTACAAAAGCTTTTGAAAGATAAGTAAAGATGCTATACAAAATTATTATTATTATTATTATTATTATTATTATTATTATTATTATTATTATATTAATAATAATAATAATAATTATTATTATTATTATTATTATTATTATTATTATTATTATTATTATTATTACTTGCTAAGCTACAACTCTAATTGGAAAAGCAGGATGCTATAGGCCCAGGAGCTCCAACAGGGAAAATAGCTCAGTGAGGAAAAGAAACAAAGAAAAATAAAATATTTTAAGAAGAGCAACAAGATTAAAATAGGTATTTCCTATATAACCTATAAAAACTTTAACAAAACAAGAGAAAGAGAAATAAGATAGAATAGTGTGCCAAGAGTATTCTACCAACTGGATATTTTATCAAGGGAGAAAACTGAGCAATTAAATTACAGTTAGGGTTTTTAAGAGTATAAATTAAAATTCCTATTGATAAATGAATTGAATAAATGATCTATGTTATTACCATTAATGGCTAACATGTTGCTGAAAAAGGATTGTTTATTAAAAATGGAAAAAAAAAATAGATTAAGACTTCGATTTATGATATTTACAAAAGCAGTTGGAAGACCCAGGCCTACATGTTTGAGGACTATGAAGCAAGAAGTAGGAGATGACGAATGGAGAAGTACTGAATTAAAAGCCCAAGATGGAGACGACTAGCGAAATCTAACCGAGGCCCTTTGCGTCAATAGGAATGGGAGATGAATGGAGAAGTATTGAATTAAAAGCTCAAGTTAAAGACGACTAGCGAAATCTAACCGAGGCCCTTTGCCTCAAAAGGCGTAGGAAGAGATGTTTGAAAAATAAGTAAAGATGCTATACAGAAATATTATCATGTTTTAAAAGAGTATCTTCCAACTGGATAAAGTAAGGAGAGGATGAACGGAAAAGTATTGAATTAAAAGCCCAAGATAGAGACAACTAGCGAAATCTAACCTAGGCCCTTTGCGTCAATAGGCGTAGGAAGAGATGTTTGAAGAATAAGTAAAGATGCTATACAGAAATATTATCATGTTTTACAAGAGTATCTCCCAACTGGATATTTTCTCAAAGGGGTTATGTAGTGTAAAGTAAGGAAGCAGGTGACCTCGCTTCCTTGGAGATCAAGAGATTATTTTGGGGAAATGTTTTCGCCGAACGGAAGTTTTTCCAACGTTCAAAGGAGACTATCTAAGATTGGGCCTCGTATTTTTGTGTGTGGAGAAACATT
>NC_090727.1:80929807-80934807 GCF_036898095.1 Palaemon carinicauda | reverse complement strand
CATTACAAAATACAGCTCTCAATAAATTTACCTTTTTTTTTCTCTCTCTCTAAAATGTTGAACAAATAAACACAAAAACTCACCTTGTAAAGATTTAAAAAATCACTAAAAACAAAATACACTGTATTTCATTACGGATTTGACCTTACAAAATACACTTCTCATTAAATTTACCCCTTTTTTAATGTTAAACAAATTATAAACACAAAAACTCACCATGTAAAAATAAAAAAAAATCACTAGCAACTAAATACATCATATTTCATTACAGATTTGACATTACAAAATACAGTTCTCAATAAATATACCATTTTTTTAATGTTAAACAAATTATAAATACAAAAACTCACAAAATGTAAAAAATGAAAATCGTAACAAAATACACTATATTTCATTACAAATTTGACATTACAAAATACAGCTCTCATTAAATTTACTCTTTTTTTTTAATGTTATACAAATTATAAAACACAAAAACTCACCAAAATGTAAAAATTAAAAATCAAATCAATGAACCAGCACATGTAATACTATGACAGATTCCTTCAAATAAAAGCAGTCTAATTTTTATCTTTCAATAATCTATTGCTTTTCCAGTTAAAACCAGGATTAATCATCGATATATTTCATGCAGCAAATCATACGAATATCCAAAAATGTTTTTTTTTTTTTTTTTAAATTGTCATTTTTGTTTAATTTGATAGATTACTTCTCGTCATATATCCACAGAACCCAATTATATTTCGGCAATCGTCAATAGATCATTAACAGTTGATTAAAAAAAATACATGAAATTTTGATATCAATTCATGTTTACAGTGAGTTAGATGAACTACCGTGACCTTAATGAACGTGTAATATGAAAACAGTACTAATTGAAGTTTTCTATGACTTATAAATCACTATACTCAATTATTTTTAATGAGGCGCATTCGCACTGACTCGCAACGGTGCCCTTTTAGTTCGGAAAAGTTTCCTGCTCTCTGATTGGTTAGAATTATGTTGTCCAACCAATCAGCTATTAGGAAACTTTTCCGAGCTAAAACGGCACCCCTGCGAGTCGGTGCAAATCTGCCTCACTGAACAGAATTGACTATAGTTAATTGCTTGACACACACAAAAAGAGACATTAAAAAAAAGATATATTTTGGGAGGAGTCAGCTTTCAGTAAATTCTCCTTTTTGGAAACATAATTAATCTTAAAATTTTTATTACACTAGGTAAATATTTATGTATATGCTTACAGAATCTCCCTCCTTCTCACCAGGGTATGACTACTCCTTCTCACCCCTCCCGAGGGACGGAAAATACAGATGTCAAAATTTCAGATATTTTTCGTTACTCATGTTATGTGAAAAAAACATATCAGCGTAAGAATCAGGCTATGCATTTGAGATATTATTATAGGACTTGTACATACTTCCACAAATACACACATACACAATTATTATATGTATATAATTAAAGAGTTATTTGCTCATTTCACTGGCCAGACAGTATTACATTGGATCCATTTCTCTGGTTACGGCTCATTTTGTCTTTGCCTATACATACACCTATACGCTTATACACACAATTATATATGCATATAATTAGAGAGTTATTTGGTCTTTCACTGGCCGGACAGTATTACATTAGATCCATTTCTCTGGTTACGGCTCATTTTTTCTTTGCCTACACATAGACCTATACGCATATACACACAGTTATTTATGTATGTAATTAGAGAGTTATTTGGTCATTTGACTGGCCAGACAGTATTACATTCCATCTCTCTGGTTACGGCTAATTTTGTTTTTGCCTACACATACACTGAGTAGTCTGGCCTATTCTTTCCACATTCTCCTTTGTCTTCATACACCCTGAGATTACCAAACCATTTTTCTTCGCACTATGGGTTAACTACTGCAATGCAAAAATTCAGTGGCTACTTTACTCTTGGTAATCAGCTCTTTTAGGAGAAGGACACTCCAAAATCAAACCATTGTTCTCTAGTCTTGGGTAGTGCCATAGCCTCTGTACCATGGCCTTTCACTCTCTTTGATTAGAGTTCTCTTGCTTGAGGGTACACTCGGGCACGCTGTTCTATCTTGTTTCTCTTCCTCTTGTTTTTTTCTAAGTTTTTATTGTTCATATATGAAAGATCTAATTTAATGATGTTACTGTTCTTAAAATATTTTATTTGGATTGTTTATTATTTCTCTTGTAGTTTATTTATTTCCTTGTATCCTTTCCTCACTGGGCTATTTTTTCCCCTCTTGGAGCCCTGGGGCTTAAAGTATTTTGCTTTTCCAACTAAGGTTATAGCTTAGCTTATAGTATATATATATATATATATATATATATATATATATATATATATATATATATATATGTATGTATGTATGTGTGTGTTTGCATTAGTATATAAACACGAGAGAGAGAGAGAGAGAGAGAGAGAGAGAGAGAGAGAGAGAGAGAGAGAGAGAGAGAGAGAGAGAGAGAGAGAGAGAGTGTGTTAAAGGATTTTATGTCTGGAATAGCTTTTAGTCTGTCCGTGGAGACTCCATTTGTTCTTGGGTAGAGCGAAATAGTTTAAACGTTTATAGAGGTTTTATAACCTTGTCTAACTTTTACATGAATTCGTTTATCGTGTTACTGAGAGAGAGAGAGAGAGAGAGAGAGAGAGAGAGAGAGAGAGAGAGAGAGAGAGAGAGAGAGAGAGAGAGAGGCAATGATAATTTTCACGAAGAATAAAATATTTTGAAAGTTTAGTGTAGGATTGGATATTAGCAATATTAAAACATTGAAGAAATTACGGAGAGAGAGAGAGAGAGAGAGAGGAGAGAGAGAGAGAGAGAGAGAGAGAGAGAGAGAGAGAGAGAGAGAGAGATGCAATGGTTATTTTCACGAAGAATAAAATATTTTGAAAGTCTGGCATTAAGATTGGATATTAGCAATATTGCGACATTATTGAAATTATGGGGGGAGAGAGAGAGAGAGAGAGAGAGAGAGAGAGAGATTTGTAATTATTTTCATGAAGAATAAAATATTTTGAAAGTCTAGCATTAGATTGAATATTAACAATATTGCAACATTATTGAAATTATGGAGAGAGAGAGAGAGAGAGAGAGAGAGAGAGAGAGAGAGAGAGAGAGAGAGAGAGAGAGAGAGAGAGAGAGAGAGAGAAAGAGGAGAGAGAGAGAGAGAGAGAGATAGAGATGCAATGATAATTTTCACGAAGAATAAAATATTTTGAAAGGCTAGCATTAGATTGAATATTAACAATGTTGCAACATTATTGAAATTATGTAGAGAGAGAGAGAGAGAGAGAGAGAGAGAGAGAGAGAGAGAGAGAGAGAGAGAGAGAGAGAGAGAGAGAGAGAGAGAGAGAGAGGACTACTTTTTATGGAGACAAAACTGGAGAGAATTTTCACCACTCCCTCATGCACGAATTCTCTTCCAGCTACAAAAATAAACAGCAAAGTATTTCTTCAAATCTTTTAAGTAACAGAATATAAAACTCTATTCCATCACGTCGTGTCACTCACAGAAAGACAAGGATAAGCTTAAGAGGTGTCATTGCGAATTTGTTGCAACACGTGATTTCGTGGATGTGATAGATTACTCGTATTGCAGTTTCAGTACCCCCTTTCCATTACATAAAAAGCTGGATTTTGATCATGTCCATTTAAAGGTAGAAGAGACTCTTTTGCTATGGTAAGCGGCTCTTCTAGGAGAAGGACACTCCGAAATCAAACCATTGTTTTCTAGTCTTGGGTAGTGCCATAACCTCTGTATACCATGGTCTTCCACTGTCTTGGATTAGAGTTCTCTTGCTTGAGGATACACTTGGGCACAGTATTCTATCTTATTTCTCTTCTTATTTTTTGATTTTTTTTTTTAGTTATATAGGAAATGTTTATTTTAATGTTGTTACTGCTCTTAAAATATTTTATTTTTACCTTGTTTACTTTCCTCACTGGGTTATTTTCTCACGTTGGAGCACTTGGGGTTATAGCATCTTGCTTTTCCAATTAGGGTTATAGCTTAGCTAATGACAACAACAACAACATTCATAATGATGGATTTTTTTATTGAGAAATATTTCAATTATTATTATACTTGTAAATATCTAACAGGTACTTTTTACTGTTACAATGTATTACTAAATTTCAACGTACTTTTTTGCCATTGAATTTTAACATATTACCAACTGTAGGCACATTATAGTAATAACAAAACAAGTTGTTAATCTAGGTTAAATGCAAAGAAATTTACAGGTATTAATGATAATTTGCATGTTATTAGATATCCTGTTAATTATGCAACCATTTATGTTGATAATATTACGTCCATCCAAACATTTATGTTGATAACATTACGGCCATCCAAACATTTATGTTGATAATATTATGTCCATCCAAACACTTAGGTTGATAACATTACGGCCGTGTATAAGTTGTCATCAATAATACGTTTCCATGTACATAAATGTGTTTAAGATTACAAGGTAAAGACTAGGAAAACAGAGAGAGAGAGAGAGAGAGAGAGAGAGAGAGAGAGAGGAGAGAGAGAGAGAGAGAGAGAGAGAGAGAGAGAGAGAGACTTTTCTGCCACCTTCTCAGTCAATTATTTAAAACCATCCAGATATATCAAGTCATTTTGTCACATGCTTCCAATTACTATGATTCCCTGCTGTTAGTTTATCGTTGTATAGGAAGCTGGAAACATGTAAAATATGCCATTTATGTATATATATATATATATATATATATATATATATATATATATATATATATATATATATATACACACATATATATATATATATAATATATATATATATATATATATATATATATATATATATATATATATATATTTATACACAGTATATATATATATATATATATATACACACATATATATATATATATATATATGTATATATATATAATTAATATTAATATACACGCACACATACGTACACACATATTAATGTACATATATATATATAT
>NC_090727.1:80912307-80924807 GCF_036898095.1 Palaemon carinicauda | reverse complement strand
CTCTCTCTCTCTCTCTCTCTCTCTCTCTCTCTCTCTCTCTCTCTCTCTCTCTCTCACTGCACCACAAAATACAACACCAACCCCTGGGTCTCTAACCAGGAGAGTAGTCATACTTTGACTGCATAATCAACGTTTGCACGACCCACGTGTCTTCAATTTGTCGGATTGGAACACCCAACAGCTTCGCCATAACAATCGATGTCAGCGTTAGTCTATCTATTTCGGCCCAAGGCCTTTCCAATGCATAGTGGATCGGTATAGTTTATCCGGTTACTCTCTCTCTCTCTCTCTCTCTCTCTCTCTCTCTAGGAGAATCATAATGTATCATTGTATTGTTATATTTGTACTTGTGTACGCGATCCGTCAAAACTGATTGGTAAATATTTAGATAGATATGCACACACATGTACACGCATCCCTCTCACCAGTTCATGACTACTACCTCTCTGGAGGGACGGGGAGAGACCGAGTAGTTATACGTCTGGCAATGGCTGCTGAATGTGACTGGAAAGATATATATATATATATATATATATATATATATATATATATATGTATTGTTTATTTTAGATTTGAGACTTTTTCAATGATATTCCAAGTTTTGAAGAAAATATCAGCATAGTAAATGGATGATTCGATGCGTAATCATTAAGGTGCATTTTGGCACTAATTAGTAAATTATAATATTCTTGAAACATTTGCCTGATAGAAAAAAAAATATCAAAGAGATAATTTCCTATCAAAGGATATCTTTAATTGGTATTTAGAAATACATTAAATCAGTTCACAGACAAAATGATTAGCATCTACGCTAATATTAACTGATAAATTCATATGACATTTATACATTTATATTATTTTGTCTCCTAACATCACTGTTTATGGCTGTCTTTGATGATGGTATATTCATTCATTAGTTAAGACAGTTGTTGTTTATACTTCTAATTAATTATAAAATTGCTGAAATCAATTTAGTAATGTGGAGTTTGTTTATAATCATACATTATCTTTCATGCCCTACTTCTGTTATAATTTCCAATCAATATAATAGAAAGGTTCTCATCTATTTTGTTGGTATTGTTAGAAGTTTTCAAGGTCTTAATTTATTGTTAAGATGGAGGTCTTATTTTATTGCTAGAATAAAGGTCGTACTTTATTGCTAAAACAAGGTCTTGCTATATTGCTGAGTATTTTTAGAATGGTCTTTTCAAGGTCTTTCTATATTGCTTATATTAAGGTCTTACTTTAGTGCTAAAATACTTTATTGGTAAATTAAGGATCCTATTTTATTGCTGAAATAAAGGTCTTATATATATATATATATATATATAATATATATATATATATATATATATATATATATATATATATATGTATATATGTACATATATATATATATATATATATATATATATATATATATATATATATTAGACATAAATCCAAATTATATTCTGTGTTTAATTTAATGATATTGTAAGGTTTCTCTTACCACTGGCCCTCTTAATGAGAGAATGCCTTGATGAAGTCATTGAGCTTCAGCACGGCATTTCATTCCCATGCTGAATCTTGGTGACGGGCAAGAGGGCTCTCGAACTTGGGGAAATTGCTCCCCCAGTTCGAATCTAAATTTCTCTCTTTCTTATCTTTTTCTTCCTCTTTATATTGCTTCAACCTTCTCCTAATATTATAAACTTTCTTTCATGATGCTGTCCCAACCCTATGAGTAAAATTTTCCATATGTATATGTGTATATTTTTACATATATATGTATGTTTATTATTTTTTTTTTCTCTTTATGGCATGGATGTTTCTACATCTGTTATTGCCACTTGGGCGGATGTTTCTGCATCCGGTATTGCTGCCTGCTTTGATGAATGTGAAAGGTGTCGCGGTTGGGAGGCGTTTGTGCTCAAAGCTATATGTGAGTGTATAGGATGATCTCAGCCATCCCGAAGATGGTTTGGACCTTTTTGGCGGAACTATTCCAAGTGTTGGGTCTTCGGAATCCAGGGGGATCCAATGCTTGGGGTAGGACTCTCGGCTTCTGGCCGGAAGCCCGTCATTACAGATATGGGGAGGATGATTCCATAGTTTCTTGGTCTCAGTCCTAACAGGCGGGTTCAGCTTACACCTGTGCCTCTATATCTGTTTTGATGCTATCCTTCGGGTAGGGTATGGAGTGGACCATCTGGGAAGTATACTCTCACTGTGCCGGTAGTGGAGAGTGTAAATTTCCTTCCCAACATGTGATGCCTTAATGTTCTCAAGCAGGTAAATCAAACTATTCAAAAAATCACTCTTCTCTCTTCTTTTTTATGATGGATTCTTGTGAAAATGACCCCACCTCCCCTGGATATGCTGACTCGCCCCCGGCACTGTTGACGACCTCTGGCAATTCATTTAAAGAAAACTCCGTTGACGACCTAGGAACTAAAAAGGACTGTTCTTTAAACATTCTGAAAAAGGGTAATTTGGGCAACACAGGAAAACTGAAAGTCCTGCACGTTACCCAAATCCCTTTAGAAGCTAATTATGATGTGCTACATAAAATATTTGAGTGTTACGGATCAATAAAAGAAATTAGAATGAAACTTCAAGATGATAATTGGGAATCTTGGTTATCATTTAATTGTCATGAGGAAGCATTTAATGCAAGCTGTAACATTGTTGATATTAAAGTAGGTAATATGAGTGTTAAGGGTGCTCTTTGTGATGGGGCACCTAAAGATCTGGATGTCTACAGACCAGCAGACTGGGCTGATAAAGATATAGAGGCAGATATACCATCCCAAAGAAAGCCAAAACCACCAATGTGGCTTCTTGCTCAATCTGTGGGAGGTACGGAAAATTATTTCAAGATATGCAAATTTCTTCAGAGGAAGGTAGGTACGATCGCACCTGGAGATATATCTCGATTCGGGAAGAAAAGTTTCTTGATAAAGGCCAAGTCATACACACAGTCTGTTATACTGTCTAATTTGAAGACAGTAAATGATGATATAAAATTGGACATCAAACCCCATCTAAACTTTAGCTATGGAAGGGGAGTGGTTTTTAATAGGGATCTGTATGAATTTACTGAAGAGGAGATATTGGCCATGTGTCCCCTATCAGTGTGGAAAGTACATAAAGTACCTGGAACATCAATGATTGTTCTTACTTTCCAGGATGCTGATGTACCTTTCCACATAGACATAGAAAACGAAAGGATCAGAGTTCAACCTTTTAAGCAGAAGCCACTGCAATGTTATAATTGCTTTAAATTTGGACATCCTTCCAAAGTTTGCAATAATGAAAAAATTTGTAATACTTGCTCCAAAATTTACCATGGGGATTGTACACTTGAGGCAAGATGCTTAAACTGCAACTCTAATCATAAATCTAATGATAGGAGCTGCCAGTTTTATAAGTTAGAAGAGGCTGCCCTCAATAAATCAATTATTGAACATGTAAGCGTGGGGCATGCCAAGAGATTATTAAATAAATCTAATACTTATGCAAAAACATTAAAAACAGGAGAAAAAGTTCCTCGGGAATCATCTCACCCACCTACTACTGTAGGTAGTTCTCGAAAAAGGAATTCACAATCTATTGATAAAGTGCTGCATAAGACAAGAACATCTCCTCCTAAAGATTTATCATTGAGTATCAACCAAAAGACATTGCCCACCACTATCAAACCTTTGTCCCCCATTACAAAGGATAGTACTAACCTCTCCCAGGCCATATCCTTGCCTGATTTAATGGAGATTCCACCTGACACCAAGTTATCAGGTGTACCTGTAGTGGGGAAGGTACAAAAACCTGGTAACTTGCAACCTATTAATCGTAAAAGAGAGAGACCTCCATCTCTCTCACCCCCTTCCATAAGAAATACTAGAATTATGACATCAAATAAATATGATGTTTTGTCTGTTGATGTTGGCGATCAACCAGAAGACAATTTAAATAAATCAGAAATTCAAGTTGAGGTCCACCATCCCCCTCAACAAATATATAAAAAAGATACAAAGAAAAACTCCAACGTAAAACCCAACATAACAAGACCATCTCTGAAGAAACCTACAAGTAATAATGTTAGATTAAAAACTGCTAATGGGAAGACCTCACCCAAGACGTCTTCCAGAAATAATCCATAGTTTTCTCCTCCATTTTGCAATGGAACTGTCAGGGTTTAAGGGCGAAATATGAAGAACTTAAGCTCCTAATTCATGAGCATTCTCCCATAATAGTATGTCTACAGGAAAGTATGCTTGATTCTAACACTCCTAGTCCTCGAGAGTATGTTAGCTATAGAACACCATATAATCAACAAGCAGGGAGCCATGGCGGAAGTCTCATGTACATTCGTCGAGATGTTCCCCAAATACCCATGTCTATACGTACAACCCTGCAGGCAGTTGTTGTACAAATTGATATAGGGAGAAAATATACAATATGCTCTCTGTACTTACCTCCAAATGATGATATTTTATATGATGATTTAGCAGAAGTTATTCAACAACTCCCTCAACCTTTTCTCTTACTGGGAGATATGAATGGTAGACATCCTTTATGGGGTGATGTTTTGGCCAACACAAGGGGCAATATTATCTCATCAATTGTGGAGAATGAGGATGTGGGGCTCCTTAATACAGGAGAGCCCACGCACTTCCATGTTCAGACAGGTACTTGTCATGCATTGACCTTTCAATTGCAAGCTCTAACTGCCTTCTTGATTTTGATTGGAGGACATTAGATGATTGGCATACTAGTGATCATGCACCAATCATTATAAACACCAACAAGGGTCCACCTTTGCAAAGATCGCCACGTTGGAATCTAGACAAGGCAGACTGGGTTAAATTTTCTGAGCTAAGTGAAATCGAAGGGAGAGCAGAACAGTTTGAAAGTGTTGATGATGCTATAGACCTGCTGAATGGAACTCTTCATACAGCAGGAGTCAATTCAATTCCCAAAACAACAGGGTTATTCAAACGACGACCAGTCCCGTGGTGGTCTTCAGAACTAACTGCACTCCACAGAGCCACAAGAAGATCTCTAACACGATTGCGTAGACTCCGAACTGATGAGAATTTAATTATGTACAAGAAAGGTAGAGCACAGTTCCGTCGTGCCATGAAAGAAGCAAGGCGCCAGTCATGGATGTCTTTTGTTTCCTCCATTAACAGTAGAACACCACCATCTTCTGTGTGGAGGAAAGTAAAAAAGATAGCTGGCAAATTCACCCCCAACCCACCACCAGTGTTGAAGGTGAATGGCCAGTATGTAACTGAAGCAAATGAAGTTAGCAATGCCTTGGCTAATCATTTTTCAAATGTATCCAGCAAGTGTGAAGGAGCCCCTGGTCACCAGTATAGGAGCACTGAAGAAAATAAAATTTTAAATTTTGCAACAAGAAGGGAAGAGTCGTATAATTCTCCTTTCACTGAAAGAGAATTTGATTCCGCACTTGCTCATTGCAACGATACAGCCCCTGGACCCGATGGAATTCCATATGCAATGATTAAACATGTACATTTTAATACAAAGCTATTTATTTTAAGCATTATTAATAGAATATGGCATGATCATAGTTACCCAAGTGTTTGGGAACTAGCCATTATTTTAGCCTTTTTAAAACCCGGTAAAGACAAGTTTTTAGCAGCAAACTATCGTCCTATTGCATTGACATCTTGTTTATGTAAAATTATGGAGAAGATGGTCAATGCAAGGCTGATATGGTACCTTGAAAAGAAAGGTATTTTATCACCGATTCAATGTGGATTCCGAAAAATGCACTCAACGACTGATGTGTTGATACGACTTGAGTCTTCTATTTGTGAAGCCTTTGCTTCCAAACAGCACCATGTTACAGTATTTTTTGACCTTGAAAAGGCATATGATACCACATGGAGATATGGTATTCTTAAAACCATTCATGAATTGGGATTGAGAGGAGAGCTGCCACTATTTATTCAGGCATTTCTTTCACGTAGAGTTTTTCAAGTGAGAGTGGGGGAAACTCTATCAGAGAGTAAGTGCCAGGAAGAAGGAGTTCCTCAGGGTAGTGTGCTGAGTGTAACCCTTTTTGCACTAGCAATTAATGGGATATCCTCAGCCATTCCCCAGGATGTTCTCTCAACATTATTTGTGGATGATCTCTCAATATCATTTGCTGGCACTAGAATGGCAATGGTTGAGAGAAAAATCCAACTCTCTATTGATAAAATTATCCAGTGGGCTGACATGAATGGATTCAAGTTCTCGACAAGTAAAACTACCATTGTCCATTTTTGTCGTATCCGGGGAGTACATCCAGACCCGGATATATACATTAAAGGTCAACGGATACCATGTGTATCGGAAACCAAATTTTTAGGTTTGATATTTGACTGTAAACTTACATGGGTTTCTCACCTAAAAGCGCTAAAAGCTAAATGTGTTGAAGCTCTGAATATCTTAAAAGTATTGTCCCATACATCATGGGGGGCAGACCGCAATACTATTTTAAAATTATACAAGGCCTTGATTTTTTCCAAAATTAGTTATGGTTGTGAGGTATATTCTTCAGCCACCCCAAGCCGGTTAAAAATATTAGACTCGATACATCATGCAGGTATTAGATTGTCTACTGGAGCTTTTAAAACCTCGCCTATCCCAAGTCTCCTTGTTGATGCTGGAGAGTTACCTCTAGACCTTTACCGAATGTCTTCCATTCTTCGGTATTGGTTTAGATTGCAAAGACTCCCTAACTCTCTAGCCTTTCAGACTGCAAGCCTTGTAAGACAAGCATCATACTTTGAGTTGCACCCAAAATCCCCTCAACCTTATGGCTTTCGGGTGAAACGATTATTAGATAGTCGGGATATAATTAGAAATAAGATACTTCCATTCAAGATATCATCAACGCCTCCATGGAAGTTACCAGAGATATCTTTTTGTAAATATTTTATTGGAGATAAGAAGAATATGTCAGACATAGAAGCCAAGTCTCTTTTTAATGAACATGTTAAAGAACATAGAGGATCAACTTTTATCTATACTGATGGCTCCAAATCTGATGCTGGCGTTGGATTTGGAGTACATAGTAATGGTTTTAATTGTAGAGGTGCACTTCCTCTGACCGCTTCCATATTTACTGCCGAACTGTATGGCATATTAACTGCTATTGAGAAAATAGCGTTGGAGAAGGAGGGTAATTTTACAATTTTTAGTGATGCAAGGAGTGTCCTTCAAGCTATGGAAGCTTTTAATTCTAATAACCCTCTAGTTTTAAAGATTTTAGAATGGCTTTTCCTTATTGGACGGAGAGGTATAACAGTTCAATTTTGTTGGGTTCCAGCACATGTAGGTGTGTCCGGGAATGAGAAGGCAGATTCACTGGCTAAGGAGGCTGCATCAGAGTTGCTGCCAAGAAGATATCCCATTCCCTGTAATGATTTCTTACCTGACATCAAGAAATTGGTTTGCAATAAATGGCAACAGCAATGGGATAGTCAAGATGGCAATAAAATGAGGGAAGTAACAAATGACATATCTCCTTGGAGGTATAATATGATGCCCCGAAAATGGGAGACGTCTCTTTGTCGTCTCCGTATTGGTCACACTCGGTTGACACATGAGTTTCTGTTGAAGGGCCAACAGCAACCGTATTGTGACAACTGTTTAGTACCTCTAACAGTAAGGCATTTGTTGACCGAATGCCCCAATTATGACATCTTGCGGAATAGATATTTGTTTGAGGCTCGAGGTGAGGGTGGCAGGTTCATCCTTGCCAAGATTCTTGGAAATGATGTGTCCTACCATGCAAGTGGCATTTTTAGATTTATTTCAGAAGCAGGTCTTCTGAAAAATATTTAACTTTTATGACATTCAATTTTTATGATTTTAATTGAATACTCTTTAATTTTTTATTTTATTTCATTTTTTACTTTTGTATATATAAATTAAATGTTACCGGCGTCAATGACCTTAGATGTCAGGATGCCTGAAAACTTTAAATCATTCATTCATTCATTCTTACCACTGGCAATCTTCAAAAATGCATCATTCTTGCTGTATCAGATAGAGTTTCAATTGCCTATCTACTTATTATTATTATTATTATTATTATTATTATTATTATTATTATTATTATTATTATTATTATTACTGTAAGATTATGTTGATTATTATTATTATTATTATTACTATTACTATTATTATTATTATTTTTATTATTATGATTATTATTATTATTACTAGCTAAGCTACAACCCTGGTTGTAAAAGCAAGATGATCTAAGCCCAAGGGCTCCAACAGGAAAAATAGCCCAGTGAGGAAAGGAAATAAACAAATAAATAAATATAAGAAGTAATGAAAAATCAGACTAAAATATTTCTAAAACATAACAACATTAAAACAGACATTTCATATATAAACTATAAAAAGACTTATATCAGCCTAAAGGAAAACTAATACGGTAATATAAACATAATTTTTCTAAGATTTAGGCCTAAGAAACGAGTAATAGCTTAATCATCCTTAATTAAATATGAAAGAGATTGTTATAATATGAATATAGAACAATATGGGATTTCTGTATCATACAGTAGAAATAATAGAATTATCCGATTATTTGAATGGATTGGTAAATCAAATAAATGTTCTTAAGAGGAATAATAAGAGTAAAATAGTTAGGATTATTATTTGACTGATCCGGTTTTGAGAAAGGGTAGAAAAAAAGGGAATAAATTTGGGAATCATGGTGTTATGTGATAAAACAGGGAGATAGTGAAAACAATTTATGTAAGTGGCGTTATTTCAATTTTATTCCCCCCTCCTCATATTTGATTATTCTTCTTGATTGAAACCTTTATTTTATTTTCACTTATATGTATATATATATATATATATATATATATATATATATATATATATATATATATATATATATATATATGCTGTATATATATATATATATATATATATATATATATATATATATGTATACACTGTATATACATAATATAAGTATTTACTGTATATGCTGCATATATATATATATATATATATATATATATATATATATATATATATATATATATATACACTGTATATACATAATATATAAGTATATACTGTATATACTGAATATATATATATATATATATATATATGCATGTACGTGTGTATGTATATATATACATCCATACATATATGCATACAAACATTCATACACACATACTTATGAAAATAGATATTAATTTGAACGCTATGCAGTGAAATGTAAACCATAATGAAGAGACTTGAGCAAGAAAGGACGAGAGAGAGAGAGAGAGAGAGAGAGAGAGAGAGAGAGAGAGAGAGAGAGAGAGAGAGAGAGAGAGAGGATTATTTCCTTGTGAGCCTTATTAAACCACCCACCGAAATTGGATAAGCTTAATTCGACCAGGGAACTTGAAAAGAGTAAACGGCTTATTACTTCCTCATGTGAAGAATAATCTCTTTACTTATTACATTGGGAATTTTAATCGTTTCTGCATTTGGATTATACCTAATTACGTCCTTTTCTGAGTTGTAATTGGTTGTAATTTTTGTCTTTTCTATGTTTTAATTGGATGTAATTTCGTAGTTTCTAACTTGTAATTTCATCCTTTCTAAGTTGAACTTGGCTGTAATTTCGACCTTTCAAAGTTGTAATTGGCTTTAATTTCGTTCTTTCTGGGTTGTAATTTACTCTAAATTCATCCTCTCTTAGTTGTAATTGGTTGTAGTTTCGTTCTTTTTAACTTGTAATTGGCTGTGATTTCGTTCTTTTTAACTTATAATTGGCTGTAATTTCGTTCTTTTTTCCTTGTAATTGGCTATTATTTCGTTCTTTTTAAGTTTTAATTGGTTATACTTTTGTTCTTTTTTCCTTGTAATTGGTTGCAATTTCGTTCTTTCTACAGTAAGTTTTAATTGGCTGTACTTTTTTTCTTTTTTCCTTGTAATTGGCTGTAATTTCGTTCTTTCTAAGTTTTAATTGTCTGTAATGTCGTTCTTTCTAATTTTAATTGGCTGTAATTTCGTCATTTATAAATTGAAATTGGCTATAATTTCGTTCTTTCTAACTGTAATTGGCTGTAATTTCGTTCTTTCTAAAGTTTTAATTGACTGTAATTTTTGTCGTTTCTACATTGAAATTGGATGTAATTTCGTTCTTTCTAACTGTAATTGGCTGTAATTTCGTTCTTTCTAAAGTTTTAATTGACTGTAATTTTTGTCGTTTCTAAACTGTAATTGGCTGACATTTCTTCCTCTATAAGTTTTAATTAACTGTAAATTTGTTGTGTCTAAATTGAGGTTAAGGTTGATAAGATAGTTCTACCACTAATATGAATGTGGCGCAAGTTAATAAATTACATTAACTACTGTTAAATCTAAGAAGATCATTCTACTTGCACCAATATGGGTGTTGTACAAGTTAATAAATTGCATTAACTATCGTTAAGGTTAAGGTTCATAAGATAATTCTACTTGCAATAATATGAGGTTTTATGAATTAATAAATTACATTAACTACTGTTAAATATAATAAGATAATTCTACTTGCAATAATATGGGCGTTGTACAAGTTAAAGAATTACATTAACTATTGTTAAAGCTAATAAGATAATTCTACTTGCAATAATATAGGCATTGTATGAATTAATAAATTACATTAACTACTGTTAAATATAATAAGATAATTCTACTTGCAATAATATGGGCGTTGTACAAGTTAAAGAATTACATTAACTATTGTTAAAGCTAATAAGATAATTCTACTTGCAATAATATAGGCATTGTATGAATTAATAAATTACATTAACTACTGTTAAATATAATAAGATAATTCTACTTGCAATAATATGGGCGTTGTACAAGTTAAAGAATTACATTAACTATTGTTAAAGCTAATAAGATAATTCTACTTGCAATAATATAGGCATTGTATGAATTAATAAATTACATTAACTAATGTTAATGCTAATAAGACAATTCTACTTGCACTAATATGGGCGTTGTACAAGTTAATTAATTACATTAACTATTGTTAAATCTAATAAGATAATTCTGCTTGCACCAATATGGGCTTTGTACAATACACGACTAACATTCTAAGTAGCATTACTCTCTAAGAGCCACAAGACACCCTTTTCCTCCTGTCCCAATCTTCCGATGTAACCTCGCATCAAAGACCTGATATAGGGCCTTAAGGCACTATAATAAACGACTCCACTGATCGAGTCCCTACAAAGAGACTCGCTAAATCGAGTCAAGTTCATCTCTTCCCTTTGGAAGGTAGTGCTACCAAGATAGGATGCTGGGGTGTGGGGGGTGGGTGGGGGTGGGGTGGGGTGGGGTGGGGCGGGGGCGGTGGCTGTCTCCCATACTAACCTCTGTTCATAGGCATCAGCTAAGTACGACTTTTAACGACACGTCGTTGTGTACATATTCAAGTACGACTTTTGGCATGATGTGTCTCTGTATTATTATTATTATTATTGTTATTATTATTATTATTATTATTATTATTATTATTATTATTATTATTATATTTATTCCTTAGCTATGTACGACTTTTGGCATGGTGTTCCTCTGTATTATTATTATTATTATTATTATTATTATTATTATTTTAATTTGTATTATTATTATTATTATTATTATTATTATTGTTATTATTATTATTATTATTATTATTATTATTATTATTATATTTATTCCTTAGCTATGTACGACTTTTGGCATGGTGTTCCTCTGTATTATTATTATTATTATTATTATTATTATTATTATTATTTTAATTTGTATTATTATTATTATTATCATTATTATTATTATTATTATTGTTATTATTATATTTATTCATTAGCTATGTACGACTTTTGGCATGGTGTCCCTCTGTATTATTATTATTATTATTATTATTATTATTATTATTATTATTATTATTATTATTATTATTATTAATATTATTATTTTAACTTGTATTATTATCATTATTATTGTTGTTGTTGTTGTTGTTGTTGTTGTTATTACTAGCTAAGCTACATCCCTAGTTGGAAAGCATTGGGAAGCAGGATAAGATTTGATCTCTATGGATAAATGTAAATATCGACTAACTCCTAGATCATTGGTACACTATTAAAAATCCTAAAATTAATCGGAAATTGTTCGTAAAAATATAGTTCTCAGCCTCATTAGAGTAAATACAGGCGATCGTAATTTTTACCCTACTTAGCTATTATATTTTACGGGTTTGGTGACCGTAATATCACTCCTTAACGTCTATATATATATATGTTTTTAAAACCCCACCATCCTTGTGAGCAAAGGATGGGCGTTTTGGGCGTTTATAGGTGTATCTGCTGAGTCATTAGGAGCCATTGGTCCTAGCTTGGGTGAAGAGGTGGCTTGGGCGCTGATCATATGTATATATGATCAGTCTCTATGGCATTGTCCCGCTCAATAGGGCAATGTCACTATCCCTTGCCTCTGCCATTCAT
>NC_090727.1:80894807-80902307 GCF_036898095.1 Palaemon carinicauda | reverse complement strand
TACCATCTTGTTTTGGGTATTTGATCGTTTTTTTGAGGCAGTTTCTTTTGGTATCTGATGTGATTAACCCATTTGATTAGAGATTTTGTTAAATAAACGTATATTTCATTTCAATACTTAAATGTGTTTATTTGAGAGTTCTGTCAGGTAAACGTATATTTCATCTCTTTACTTAAATGTGTTTATGTTTGCAAGTAGAAAGAAAGGTTGCTACTTCTTAGTAGGTTTGTGTTGATTATTACCTCCGCCAACGAAGTCGGGAGGAGGCTATATTTTACCCACCGTTTGTGTGTTTGTATGTGTTTGTTTGCGAACATCTTCCTACCAACAATTTTAATCGTAGAGTAATGAAACTTGCAGGGATTAACTGTTATGTAAAAAGCTGGAAATTATTAAATTTTGGAAGGTCAAGGTCAAAGGTCTAAAGTGTCCAATTCGCATAATCAGCCATAAGTTTGGACACCATTGTCACAGACTTCAAAATTGGTTCATATTGGAGTGTATGAAAATCCATGCCAATTAATACATGTTAAGGTCAAAGGTCAAGGTCAAGGTCGAGCAATAGGTCAAGGAATAAGCTGCCGTGGAGGAGGCCTGCGCTTTACTAAGTGCCCTTCTAGTTTTGATTAATGTTTGGACCTAAATTCACGTGACTCTTATCTCAAAATATTAGGTGTTAACATTTTTGTATTAAATGTAAAGTTAAATTTTTGTTTTTCTTATGGCCACCTTTGAAAATATGCAGACATCTGTTTCTTCTGTGCTGGGAAAATAAATAGAAACAGCAAAATTAACATTAAAAGGTTTTGAAACTTTTTTTTTTCTAAAAAACTCGCTGTGAAAAAATATTCAAATATGCCTCGGGTGCGAGTGTCTAGAATCTATTTTATTTTGGTAGGCTTTTTTCTGTTTTGAGTTTCCGAAAGTCTTATTGGACTCAAGTAAAAATTGTTCTTGAAGCAGATATTGTTTTTTATTTTTTTTTTTTTTTGTCTATCGATTCTTTATCACCATTTTCAGGTAGTAGGTTGGCCAGGGCACCAGTCACCCGTTGAGATATTACCGTTAGAGTAGAATTTCAACTTTGGCTCCCTCTCTTTGTTACGGCTCATTTTGTCTTTACCTACACATACAGCGAATAGTCTGCCTATTATTACCACATTCTCCTCTTTCCTCATACACCTGACATCACTGAGATTACCAAACAATACTACTTCTTTCAAGTGGTTAACCACTGCAATGTAACTGTTCTGTGGCTACTTTCCTCTTGGTGAGGATAGGAGAGACTCTAGCTATGGTAAACAGCTCTTCTTTGAGGACACTCCAAAATCAAACCATTGTTCTCTGGTCTCTAGTCTTGGGTAGTGCCATAGCCTCTGTACAATGGCCCTCCACTGTCTTAGATTAGAGTTCTCTTGCTTTGGGGGTACACTTGGGCACACTATTCTATCTTATTTCTTTTTCTCCTTTTTTTTCAAGTTTTTATAGATCATATGTGACGGATCTAATTTAAAGTTGTTACTGTTCTTGAAATGTTTTATTGTTTATTCTTCTCTTGTAGTTTATTCATTTCCGTGTATCCTTTCCTCACTGGGCTTCTTTTGCCTGTTGGAGCCCATGGGTTTATAGCATCTTGCTTTTCCAACTAGGGTTATACTGTAGTTTAGCTTGTAATAATAATAATTCCTCTGAAGTTCTAAACACTGTTTTTAGTTTATAGCTTTTTTATCAACTTTAATCTGAACAGAAAGGGTGTGTGTTTGTAACATACTCACTGTTGACAAATATTACCATCTAGATGAGCGGAGATTATTGGGTATTCGACTAGAGTGAATTATTATTATTATTATTATTATTATTATTATTATTAGTAGTAGTAGTAGTAGTAGTAGTAGTAGTAGTAGTAGTAGTAGTAGTAGTAGTAGTAGTAGGTTCTCAAAACCCACAGTTATATACGTTGTATATTTAAAAATAAAGTCAGGAACTTTCCTGGCTTTTTTTTTTCTAAATATACAGCTTATATAACTATTTATTTTGAGTACCTAAGATTGTTAGACAAAGCATGGTTTTTATTATTACTACTACTACTACTACTACTACTACTACTACTACTACTACTACTACTACTTTTTATTATTATTATTATTATTATTATTATTATTATTTCTACTACTACTACTATTACTTATTATTATTATTATTATTATTATTATCATTATTATCATCGCTCTTATTTTCTGTTAAAGCATTAAAGAAATAAACATAATTTGTAACATCTATCGAACTCCACAGAAATTTCTCTATTTCAAATGCTATGAATTAGACGGGTGTTTTATTGCCTTCTCGTCCTGAGGAGGCAGCTGCTGTCAAAGTTCTTGTGAAGTTAGGGACACCTGTCACACCTCGAGGAACAATAGAACTGATTAATGATTAGTGTCATTTTTCATCAGGTGTGTTTCATACCAGTGCTGTTTTTCGTTATTTTTACCTCTTCCAAGGCTGTTATATTTTCAACAACGTTTATTTTATCTATTTGTTTGTCTGATATCAGGACTATATGAAGGCGCCAGTTAGGTGAATGGAACTAACTTTATTTCAACAGACAGGGAGCTTTTTATGCAACGGTTTCGGTGGAAGAAGGTCACAAAAATTCAAACAGATTAATTCAAGGGAAAAAAACAGGTTTATACCGCTGATGTTGACAGAGAGGTGTAAAGCGAGAATATACAATAAAAAATGAATAAAATACCGTTACAATGTTCGAGTGTGAAACACGTGCGGTACAATTACGTCAACATGTCTAGCCGGATTTTCACCGTTTCGATAATGGATAATTATAATTCTCCAGAAGAGCCCATTAAAATTTGGTGTTGATTCGCATCAAGATAGCGATTTTGGTTTTTATTGTTATTATTAGCAGCAGATTAATTCACGGTCAACACTTGAAAAGGGGAGTCCTTGGTCAGTAGATTTTGATAAAATGTTGACAATCTTCAATTGCGAAGGTTTGAAATTTCTGATTGATCTTTCTACATGTTCATCTTAGGATTAATTATTTCAAACGCGGCTGAATCCCTCGTCAGGCTGGGAGGAGCGAAGAGAGGAAAGCACCCCTTTTATTCCTTTGTTTGATGTTGTCTACCCCCCAGAATTGGGGGAAATGCCTTGGCAAACAGATAAATAGACGCCATAAGGCTTTTTATATTGTTTAAATTTGCTGCCACAGTAACAAACCGAACACCTTTCAAGATGTGAATCGTACGTGTCCAATTTTGACGTCTGGATAAATAGATAAATGCGATGAGATATTTATCCTTCAGTGGATTTTATATTTAGCGTTTAGAATTTTTAAGTTATAGATTGCATCGCTAATAATACATCCGTGTCTAGAATATTTATAGTGGCTTGAAGTTTATAATAGAGCATTTATGACCAAAGACTTGTTTTATTTTTTGTGTTTTTGATATTTTGTATTTTGCGAGAATAAAGTTTAAAATGTATAATTTACTTAGTGTGAAAGAATTATTCCATTATATTTTTATTGAATTTCAAGTAATTTATACCAAAACTGTCTATTATTTTGTGAAATTTCACTTGAAATAAGAGGCAGTATTAGATATAATAATGATTTTATCATTGCGTTTGAATTAATGATGAAATCATCGTAAATGTTATAAAGTAATTACAATAAATTTATTTCTTTTATTATCTCAATAGACTGTAAATATTTGATACAAAAATAAGGTAATGAGTGTGAGTGAAACTTAAGAAGAGGGCCAAATAACTATATTTTGTACGGCTGGCTGAAGAATACAAGTAGTTAACTGTTAAAATTATCTTAGAATGAATACAATACAGTATTATTATTATTATTATTATTATTATTATTATTATTATTATTATTATTATTATTATTACTTGCTAAGCTATCACCCTAGTTGGAAAAGCAGGATGCTATAAGCCCTAGGGCTCCAACAGGGAAAATATCCCAGTGAGGAAAGGAAATAGGGAAATTACAAGAAAAGTAATTAACAATTAAAAGAGAATATTTTAAGAACAGTAACAACACTAAAATAAATCTTTCATATATAAACTATAAAAACTAAAAAAAAAACAAGAGGAAAAGAAATAAGATTGAATAGTATACTTGAATGTACCCTCAAGCAAGAGAACTCTACCCCAAGACAGTGAAAGACCATGGTAAAGGCTATGACACTACCCAAGACCAGAGAACAATGTCAATATTAGAGAAAATATGAGTGATTCTCAAATAGGTGAAGCAAGAAAGGCATCAGGATGCGTGCAAAAGATTAGGAAGCAATATGAATTATCTGCGGAAGCTATGATAAGAATGTTTGAAGGGATTTCTAAGCAAAATCGCCTTTATGTACATCTAAAAATTTGCCGTAAAAAAACCGTAAAAATTCTGGAATAAAAGTTGCCAAACATTTGCCGTTTTAAAAACAGATATATTGACACAAAGGATTAATATTACGGTCACCAACCCGTAGAAGATAATAACGAAGTAGGGTAGTACAATTACAGTCGCCTGTACTTTACTGAAATACAGCTGAGAACTGTATATTTACGGGAATAAAAGTTGCCAGGCATTTGCCGTTTTTAAAAACAGATATATTGACGCAAAGGAGTGATATTGCGGTCACCAACCCCTAGAAAAAGATAACATAGTAAGGTAAAAATTACGGTCTCTTGTATTTTACTGAAATACGGCTGAAAACAGTTTATTTTTACGGAGAATTTCCGATTAAAATTACTGTTATTTTTAACTGTGTATGTGAGGAGTAGATGCTGAGTTCTAGTGAAAGAATAAAAAATTGAAACTGTTTGTGCAATATGTGGGATTTGAGACTATAGGGCTGTTTTAGCTTATTGAAAATGTTCATGCCTTGCCATCTGCTGTACTGTGGTTCGAGACCCGCTCAAGCTCGATAGTTTCTTATAGTGTCTGCAATCTCACCATCCTTGTGAGATAAGGATGGAGGGTTTATGGGTGGCTATATTTCTAGCTGCTGAGTCATCAGCAGCCATTGCTTTCCTCTCCCTGGTCCTAGCTTGGGTGAAGAGGGGCATGGGTGCTGATCATAGTATATATGGTCAGTTTCGAAGGCAATGTCACTGCCCCTTGTCTCTGCCATTCATGAGCGACATTTAAAACCTTTAAAAGTTAATTTGTAATCAAGACTCACATATAGAATTGTAAATGTGAATTGCTTGTTTAAAGAAATAAAAATGAAAAAGTCAACCTTTTACAAACCACGTTTCTAAAAAAAGGAAAAATCCCTTTGATTGTAACCAGTAAAACTTAGCTCCCTCAAAACGTAATTTCGCTTTCGAGCTAAAAGGTTTGCATATTATCGTGTCGGAAGCCTCAAAGTAAAGGGCAGAGATGCAATCGCTGACTAGAGGGGTACTCAGAGGAGCGCAGATCTCCGTTGCGGCAGCTTATTTCTCGACCTTTTGCTCAACCTTGACCTTGAACTCTGACCTTTTAATGTTTTTTACTGTTTTTAAAACATCTCATTTTGATTGTTCATTACTTCTTATGTCGTTTATTTATTTCCCTATTTCCTTTCCTCACTGGGCTATTTTCCCTGTTGGAGTCCTTGGGCTTATAGCATCTTGCTTTTCCAATTATGGTTGTAGCTTAGCTAGTAATAATGATGATAATCATCATCATCATCAACATCTCCTCCTACGCCTATTGACGCAAAGGGCCTCTGTTACATTTCGCCAGTCGTCTCTATCTTGACCTTTTAAAAAATTGAATACTTCTCCATAATAATAATAATAATAATAATAATAATAATAATAATAATAATAATAATACTTTTCTTAGAATATTTTACTTTCCTTTTTTCTTTCCTCGCTGGGCTATTTTCCCTGCTGGAGCCTATAGGCTTATGGCATCTTGCTTTTCCACCTAGGGTTGTAGCTTAGCAAATAATAATAATAATAATAATAATAATAATAATAATAATAATAATACTTAGGTCAATATTAAGAGAAATAACCTTAATTACCATAATGTAATTTTTATAAGTCAAGATATTATGTAAGTTTGGAGAGGTAACTTGGCAAGCGATGCTTCAAGTCGGCTGAAATGACGCTTCCATTAGGCGAAGCTGTTATGATATACAGTACTTACTTACTTCCTTGATTTACGACAAAAGGTCTTTGTTGCATGTGAGAACCAACGCCGAGGAAGTGGAGTGGATGGAGATGAAAGGAGGAGTAGCAGAGACGGAGAGAAAAAAAGAAGAAAAAAGATGCTGAGACAGCAAATTTACTTTTGAGAAACACATTAGGTCTGTGTCTTCCATTGCACAGAAAACTGGGTTGTTGAGAAAATTTTTTAAAGATTTTCGGTGATTATTCTGAAGAAGTGTTTTAATTTTTTCATTTGACTTTGTTTCGAGTGTTGTTCTCCTGTCTGGTCTTCAGCTGCTGATTCTCAAGGAATGTGTCTTCTTCAATTGCACAGAAAACTGGGTTGTTGAGAAAGTCTTTTAAGATTATCGGTGATTATTCTGAAGAAGTGTTTTAATTTTTTTCATTTGACTGTGTTTCGAGTGTTGTTCTCCTGTCTGGTCTTCAGCTGCTGATTCTCAAGGTCTGTGTTTTCTTCAATTGCGCAGAAATCTGGGTTATTGAGGAAGTCTTTTAAGATTTTCGGTGATTATTCTGAAGAAGTGTTTTAATTCTTTCATTCTACCTTGTTTCGAGTATTGTTCTCCTGTCTGGTCTTCAGCTGCTGATTCTCATCTTAATTTGTTTGAAAGGAACTTACGGTCTATTTAAAGGTTTAAAGGGCTCTCATGAATGGCAGAGGCAAAGGACAGTGACATTGCCCTATCAAGCAGGACATTGCACTAGAGACTGACCATATATACATATGAACAGCGCCAAAATAGGACCAGGGAGGGCCAGGGAATAGCTCCTGATTACTCAGCAAATAGACCTATAGGCTCCCCCAAAACCCCCAACCTTAGCTCACAAGGATGGTAAGGTTGCAGACACTAAAGGCACTATCGATTCTGAGCGGGACTCGAACCCCCGTCTGGCAAACACCATGTAGAGACGTTACCAATCAGGCCACAACATTATTCCTTATCTAGATATTAATCTCTGGCACCGTCGTTCAATTAGTTCATTATGCATGTTGCATAAGATTTTTTATAATTCCGACCATCCTATACATTCGGATCTTCCCGGACAATTCCATCTTGTTCGTAATACTAGGCAGGCAGTTAATTCTAATAGTCAGGCGTTTTCCATCATGAGACTCGATACTACATAGTATTCAAAAAGTTTTATTCCAGCTGTGACCAAGTTGTGGAATGATCTTCCTAATCGGGTAGTTGAATCAGTAGAACTTCAAAAGTTCAAAGTTGCAGCAAATGTTTTTATGTTGAACAGGCTAACATAAGTGTTTTTTTAGTCTATATATGAAATATCTATTTTAATGTTGTTTTTTTAGAA
>NC_090727.1:80877307-80882307 GCF_036898095.1 Palaemon carinicauda | reverse complement strand
TATATATCAATATATATATATATGTTATATATATATATATATAATATATATATATATATATATATATATATATATATAACATATACATATATATATATTGATATATATATATATATATATATATATATATATATATATATATATATATATATATATAACATATATATATACATATATATACATATATATATACATATATATATATGTATATATATATATATATATATATATATATATATATATATATATATATATATCCCTCTCTGAGTGTGGATACCTTAACGTTGTGAAAGTGTTTTGCGTATCATGATCAGCAAAGGTGTACTGGTTAGGAGCACCTATACTATGTTGGTTTGATGTGAGTGATCAAGCAAAAGTCTCCCACCATCACCAATCCACAGTGGCCAGCGTGGTGATGAAAACTTGCTAAACCTTAGGCATGAATAAATACATGTTTGAAGTCTTTGTCCTGCAGTGGACGAGAAACGGCTGCATTGTTGATGTTGGTGTTTTATATATATATATATATTATATATATATATATATATATATATATATATATATATATATATATATATATATACATATATATATATATAATATATATATATATATATATATATATATATATATATATATATATATATATATATATATATATATATAAATCACTTGATTGTTTATAGCCACCCTTTGCCAAAACGAGCATTTCAATAGATTTAGATTTCTTCTTACTTTGCTGCTTCAACTCACGAAAAATTTTCTTTAGAAGGAACCTCATTCATTTCGTAAAATGAAAATAATACCTCCACCTTAGTTTCTCGCATGGTATAGCTGGATAATGACGTGTTTTATAATATTTTTCCCCAAGTAATGATGTGTTCAGATGCCTTTGCATATTCATGATTCTTATTCGAGATTTTATTCGTGCTTATAGAACGTATTGAATACTTCAACCGGAACAAGGTTTTTTTTTTTTTTTTTTTTTTTTTTTTTTTTTTTTTAATAAAATAAAACTAATTTTTTTTATCAGCAAACGTATTTCTTACTTCAACCCTAACAAGTTTTTTTTTTTTTTTAATAAAATAAAACTATTTTTTTTTTATCAGCAAACGTATATCTTACTTCAACCCTAACAAGTTTTTTTTTTTTTAATAAAATAAAACTAATTTTTAATCAGCAAACGTATTTCTTACTTCAACCGGAACAATTTTTTTTATTCAATAAAATAAAACTCATTTTTTATCAGCAAATGTATTTCTTACTTCAACCGGATCAAGTTTTTTTTTTTTTCTAATAAAATAAAACTTTTTTTTATCAGCAAACGCATTTCTTACTTCAACTGGAACAAGTTTTTTTTTTTTTAATAAAATAAAACTAATTTTTTATCAGCAAGTTGGGGTGGCCTATTGGAAACGCCTCTCCCTCACGTCCCGCTCAACTTCGATAGTTTCTTGCAGTGTCTGTAATCTCACCATCCTTGTGAGCTAAATGATGGAGGGTTTTGTTGGAACCAAAAGGTCTACCTACTGAGTCATCACTAGCCATTTCCTAGTCCTCCCTGGTCCTAACTTGGATGGAGAGGTGCTTAACGCTGATCTTAGTGTTGTGGCAGATATGCTAACGTCCCTGAGTGGTGAACGCCAGACTGGGATTTGAGTACCGCTGAAATTCGATAGTTTCTTGTAGTGTCTGTAACCTTTCTATCCTTGTGAGCAAAGGGGGGGGGGGGGGGTGGAACCTGTAGGTCTACCTACTGAGTCATCAGTATTAAAGTATTAAACATCATTATCCACCGAAAACAAATCGGGGACTCACATGTAAAAAAGGTAAAGAATATTTCATTGATTTGGCTAAAATGAAAAGACGAAATGGATATCTTTACAAATTATTAAGAACCATTATCCATCAAAGACAAATTAAGGCCTGACATGTAAAAAAAGGTAAAGAATATTTAATTAATTTGGCTAAAATTAAAAGATAAAATGGATGTATTTACAAACCAATAAGCACCATTACCCGCCGAAGAAAAATTACGGCCTCACATGTAAAAAGGTAAAGAATATTTAATTAATTTGGTTAAAATTAAAAGATAAAATGGATATATTATAGATATATTTACAAATCAATAAGCACCATTATCTGCGAAAGACAAATTACGGCCTCACATGTAAAAGGGTAAAGAATCTTTTATTAATTTGGCTAAAATCAAAAGATGAAATGGATGTATTTACAAATTATTAAAATCCATTATCTACCGAGAGAAATTACGGCCTCACACGTAACCTTCATTAAATTTTGCAGACTTTCCTTCATTTGAAGCCCCCCTCCCTTTTTTTTCCAAGACCACGTAATAGCTTCCAGAGTTCCAGGTCTTTAAGAAGCAGCCTCGGCAGAAGTTCTTCCCAAGTTAGTGACACCTGTCGCAGTCCGAGATGCGATTAATAGCAATATCGTTTCCGTTGGGATTCCTAGTCCCTATTTATTCATTTACACTTTTCATTATTTTATTATTCATTATTAAATTAAATTTGTTTTTTAATTATATTAGGTATGTACAGTTGGACACAGGAGTTCCTGGTACACATTTTGCATTATTTTCCTTTATTTTCATTATCAAATGAAGATTTTTTGGTTATATTAGGTATGTACAGTTGGACACAGGAGTTCCTGGTACACATTTTGCATTATTTTCCTTTATTTTCATTATCAAATTAGTATTTTTTATTAATATTAGGTATGTACAGTTGAACACACGAATCCGTGGTACAACCTTGCTCCAAAGAAGTGCTCCCTGTTTTGCTTCGAGTCCCTATTTATTCGTTTACATTTTTTCATTACTTTATATAATTTTAAGCGGCCATTGCCTGGCCCTAATTAGTCCTAGCTTGGGTGGAGAGGGGGCTTGGGCGGTGATCATATGTATATATGGTTAGTCTCTAGAGCATTGTCCTGCTTGATAGGGCATTGTGACTGTCCCTTGCCTTTTTCATTCATGAGTGGCCTTTAAACCTTTAAAATGTACCTTGTAACACCCTTACTTCATAGCCAGTAACCAAAAAGCTAGTGTAGGGAGAGCTAGCAGAGGTGTGGTGGGCTAGTATAAACACCTGAACTTGTCGTGCAGCAAGGGTGTAGCTGGGTGAACTGCCTTAGAGGGAGTTGTACCAAGAATTCCTGTATCCATACTGTACTTTTTTCATCTGATTTACAAATATTGGGAAATATCTTATTTTTTATGTCAGTCAATTATTGATGGGACATTATTTTCACTTTAATGTGTAGAGGAAATTTAATGTTGTCATCTTGGTGGAATGTCCTTTAAATCTAAAACAGCATGGCGTAAAGCAATATTACAGTGAATGTCATACAGAATATGGACAATATATCAGTTGTGCAATATTCTGACACATTTACTCAATAGTTTTACACATTGGGATCATGGTAAGGGTATATGGAGGTGGTTTGGTCATGCTCTTCGCACTCCCCAAGAGAGATTAGCTCGCCAAGCTTTCAACTGGGCTCCACAAGGCACTATAAGATTTGGAAGACCCAGGCCTGCATGGCTAAGGACTAGGAAGCGTGAAGTAGATGATGATGATTAGAGAAAGCGTTGATTTAAAAGCTCAAGATAGAGGACCACTGGCGAAATCTAACCAAGGCCCTTTACGTTAATAGGCGTAGGAGTAGATGATGAAGATATATATATATATATATATATATATATATATATATATATATATATATATATATATATATATATATATTTTATATATATGTATGTTTGTATATATATGTATGTATATGTATGTATGTATGTATGTATGTATATATATATATATATTATATATATATATATATATATATATATATATATATATATATATCCCTTCTCTGTGTGTGGGGATACCTAACGTTGTGAAAGGGTTTGCGTATCGCCATGATCAGCAAGGAGGGTCCTAGTCAGGGCCACCCATATTAGGTTGATTTGCTGCGAGCGATCAGACGAAAATCTCCCACCATCACCAATCCGCACTGACCAGAGTTGTGATGAAAATTGGCCAAATCCCAGACAATAATTGACATGTCTGAGGCCTTTGTCTTGTAGTAAATTAGAAACGGCTACATTTGTTTTTTTGTGTATATATATATATATATATATATATATATATATATATATATATATATATATATATATATAGATAGATATAAAATTGTGTAAGTGTTTGCTTAGAGTGTAGGCCATAGTCCTGTCCCTTACCTCCGCCATTCACGAGCGACCTTTAAACCTCTAAACCAATAGCTGTTGATAAAACAGACGGGAACAAGAATGTCAGTGAAAAGTGCTATAAAGTCTAAGAAACCCAATAAGAAGCTTAAGAAAACTGATAAAAGGCTCTGTCAGAGGAGAAACGAAGTTTCTTGTAATGGGCTATTCGTTGAAGAAACGACCGGGATTGGATTAAAAGTCTTGAAGGCAATAGATAGGAGATGGGACTTGGATGAAGGAAGGAATAGGAAGAAAGGCAAAGGAAGTCTGAGTGTGTCAAAGGAATACTAGAAAGAAAGACTAAATTTAAAGAAAGACTTCTCGTTTTGTGTTGGAAATGAACTTGAGAAAATATTTTCTGTTCTAAGTGTTTCAAAGGAGTACTATAGTCAATTCTTTTTAGTGAGGCAGAATTGCACCGACTCGCAGGGGTGCCCCTTTTAGCTCGGAAAAGTTTTCTAATAGCTGATTGGTCGGACAAAAATACTTCCGACCAATCAAATGTTAGGAAAATTTTCCGAGCTAAAAGGGCACCCCTGCGAGTCGGTGCAAATCTGCCTCACTAAAAAGAATTGACTATAAAAGAAAGATGAAAAAGACTTGAGGCAATAAGTAGTAGCTTGGCCAGGCACCAACGACCCGTTGAGATACTACCGCTAGAGAGTATAGACAGTACTACATTGGATCCTTCTCTCTGGTTACGGTTTATTTTCCCCTTTCTTAACATACA
>NC_090727.1:80855012-80876807 GCF_036898095.1 Palaemon carinicauda | reverse complement strand
TTATACATTAAAAATACAATAAGTGGCTTTATATCGTTCATAACAAATTATAGAATTTATAGCATTGAAGGCTTAGCAGTGCAGGACAAAGGCCTCAGACGAGCTGACATGTCTAAGGTTTGGCCCGTATTCATCCCCCGTTGGCCCATTGCGGATTGGTAATGGTAAGAGATTTACGTCTGATAACTCACAGCAAACCAACCTAGTAAGGGTGGCCCTGACTAGTATAGCTATGCTGAATATGGTAATATACAAATCCATGTTAAGGTATTCCCCACCTCAGAAAGGGGATATTGCCATGATCAACAAAGCTTATTATTAGTAGTAGTAGTAGTAGTAGTAGTAGTAGTAGTAGTGGTAGTAGTAGTAGTAGTATGATTATTATTACAAGCTAAACTACAACCCTAGTTGGAAAAGCAAGATGCTATAAGCTCATGGGCTCCAATGGGGAAAAATAGCCCAGAGAGAAAAGAAACAAAGAAATAAATAAACGATATAAGAAGTAATGAAAAATTAAAATTGAATCATTTTAAAAAACATTAACAACATTAAAACAGAGAATTCATGTGCAGTAGTAGTAGTAGTAGTAGTAGTAGTAGTAGTAGTAGTAGTAGTAGAACAAGATGCTATAAGCACAAGGGCTCCAACAGGGAAAAATACCCCAGTGAGGAAAGGACACAAAAAATAAATAAACGATATAAGAAGTAATGAAAAATTAAAATTAAATCATTTTAAAAAGCAATATATATAATCCATATAAAGACTATAAAAAGACTTTATGTCAGACTGTACAACATAACGCATTTGCTGCAAGTTTGAACTTTGAAGTTCTACTGATTCAACTACCCGATAAGGAAGATCACTCCACAACTTGGTAACAAGCTGGAATAAACTTCTAGAATACTGTGGAGTATTGAGCCTCATGATGGGGAAGGCCTGACTATTAGAATTAACTGCCTGCCTAGTATTACGAACAGGATGGAATTGTCCGGCAAGATCTTAATGTAAAGGATGATCAGAATTATAAAAAATCTTATGCAACATGCATAATGAACTAATTGAACGACGGTGCCAGAGATTAATATCTACAGTAGATCAGGAATAACGTTGTGGCCTGATTGGTAATGTCTCTGCCTGGTGTTTGCCAGACCGGTGTTTTGAGTCCCGCTCAAACTCGTTAGTGCCTTTAGTGTCTACAACCTTACAATCCTTGAGAGCTAAGGTTGGGGGGGGGGGGGTATGGGGGAGCCTATAGGTCTATCTACTGTGTCATTAGCAGCTATTCCCTGGCCCTCCCTGGTCCTATTTTGGGTGAAGAGGGGGCTTGGGCGCTGATCATATGTAATATGGTCAGTCTCTAGGGCATTGTCCTGCTTGATAGGGCAATGTCACTATCCTTTGCCTCTGCCATTCATGTTCGACCTTTAAACCTTTAAATAGACCGTAAGTTCCTTTCAAACAAATTAAGATGAGAATCAGCAGCTGAAGACCAGACAGGAGAACAATACTCGAAACAAGGTAGAATGAAAAAATAAAACAGAATAATCACCGAAAATCTTAAAAGACTTTCTCAACAACCCAGTTTTCTGTGCAATGAAGAAGACACAGACCTTGAGAATCAGCAGCTAAAGACCAAGCAGGAGAACAACACTCGAAGCACAGTCAAATGAAAAAATTAAAACGCTTCTTCAGAATAATCACCAAAAATCTTAAAAGACTTCCTCAATACCCAGTTTCCTGTGCAATTAAAGAAGAGACATACCTTGAGAATCAGCAGCTGAAGCCCAGACAAGAGAACAACACTCGAAACAAAGTCGAATGAAAAAATTAAAACACTTCTTCAGAATAATCACCGAAAATCTTCAAAGATTTTCTCAACAACCCCGTTTCTGTGCAATGGAAGAAGACACAGACCTAATGTGTTTCTCAAAAGTAAATTTGCTGTCTCAGCATCATTTTTTTTCTCCGTCTCTGCTACTCCTCCTTTCATCTCCATCCACTCCACTTCCTCAGCGTTGGTCTCACATGCAACAAAGACCTTTTGTCGTAAATCAAGGAAGAAGTAAGTACTGTATATCATAACAGCTTCGTCTAATGGAAGCGTCATTTCAGCCGACTTGAAGCATCGCTTGCCAAGTTACCTCTCTAAACTTACATAATATTTTGACTTATAAAAATTACATAATGTTAATTAAGGTATTTTTCTTAATATTGGCCTAATTATTATTATTATTATTATTATTATTATTATTATTATTATTATTATCATCATTATTATTATTATTATTATACATAACTTGCTAAGCTACAACCTAGGTGGAAAAGCAGGATGCTATAAGCACAGAGGCTCCAAAAGGGAAAATAGCCCAGCGAGGAAAGAAAAAAGGAAATTAAAATATTGGTTCACATCTGAGAGTATGAAAATCCATGCCAATTATACAAGTTAGGTCAAAGGTCAAGGTCAAGGTTGAGCAAAAGGTCCAGAAATAGCTGCTGCAGTGGAGGTATGCGCTCTACTGAGCGCCACTCAGTTATATAACGCATCTCTGTCCTTTACTTTTAGTCACCCAGGACGATTTTATGCAAATATTTTAGCTTAAATGCGACATTACGTTTAGAGGGCGCTAAGTTTTACTGGTTACAATCAAAGGGATTTTTCCTTTTTTAGAAAAGTGTTTTGTAAAAGGTTGCCTTTTTTATTTTTATTTCTTTAAACAAGTAATTCACATTTACAATTAAGTAATTCACATTTACAATTCTATATGTGAGTCTAGATCACAAATTAACTTTTAAAGGTTTAAATGTCGCTCATGAATGGCAGAGGCAAGGGGCAGTGACAATGCCCTCGAAACTGACTATATATACATACCTGTATTTTATTTAAGCTCCACTCCACTCAAGCTAGGACCAGGGAGAGGAAAGCAATGGCTGTTGATGACTCAGCAGGTAGACATACAGTATAGCCTCCCATAAACCCTCCATCCTTATCTCACAAGGATGGTGGGATTGCAGACACTATAAGAAACTATCGCGCTTGAGCGGGTCTCGAACCCCAGTCCAGCAGAGCTTCGGGCAGGGGCATTTTCAGTAAGCTAAAACAGCCCTATAGTCTAAAATCCCACATACAGCCCAAACAGTTTCAATTTTTCATTCTTTCACTAGAACTCAGCATCTACTCCTCATATACACTGTTAAAAATAACAGTAATTTTAAAAGGAAATTCTCCGTAAAAATAATCTGTTCTCAGCCGTATTTCATTAAAATACAGGCGACCGTAATTTTTACCTTACTATGTTATCTTTATCTACGGGTTGGTGACCGTAATATCACTCCTTTACGTCAATATATCCGTTTTTAAAAACGGCAAATGTTTGGCAACTTTTATTCCAGGATTTTTTTTTTTTTTTTTTTTTTTTACGGCAAATTTTTAAGTGTACATAAAGATGTTTTTACTTAGAAATCCCTTCAAACATTCTCATCTTAGCTTCCACAGATAATTCATATTGCTTCCTAATCTTTTGCACGCATCCTACTGACTTTCTTGCTTCACCTATTTGAGATTCACTCATTTTTTCTCTAATACTGACATTGTTCTCTGGTCTTGGACAGTGTCATAGCGACTGTGCCATGGAATAGAGTTCTCTTTCTCGAGGGTACACTTGGACACGCTATTCTATCTTGTTTCTCTTCCTCTTGTTTTTTTTTTTTCAAGTTTTTATAGTTTATATATGTGAGATTTATCTTAATTGGCTTATTGAGAAAGTCTCTTAAGATATTCGGTGATCAATCTATTCTGAAGAAGTGTTTTAATTCTTTTATTCTACCTTGTTTTGAGTATTGTTCTCCTGTCTGGTCTTCAGCTGCTGATTCTCATCTTAATTTGTTGGACAGAAACTTACGGTCTATCAAATTTCTTATTCCTGATCTAGATATTAATCTCTGGCACCGTCGTTCAATTAGTTCATTATGCATGTTGCATAAGATTTTTCATAACTCTGACCATCCTTTACATTCAGATCTCCCTGGACAATTCTATCCTGTTCGTAATACTAGGCTGGCAGTTAATTCTAATAGCCAGGCCTTTTCCATCATAAGACTCAATACCACGCAGTACTCTAGAAGTTTTATTCCAGCTGTTACCAAGTTGTGGAATGATCTTCCTAATCGGGTTGTTGGATCAGTAGAACTTCAAAAGTTCAAAGTTGGAGCAAATGCTTTTTTGTTGACCAGGCGGACATGAGTCTTTTTATAGTTTATATATGACATATTTGTTTTTGAAGTTGTTCATAGTTTATATATGACATATCTGTTATGACGTTGTTACTTTTTTTAGAATGATTTACTGTTAATTTGTTCTCTTCAGTTATTTATTTCCTTATTTCCTTTCCTCGCTGGGCTATTTTTCCCTATTGGAGCCCCTGGGCTTATAGCATTTTGCTTTTCCAATTAGGGTTGTAGCTTGGATAGTAATAATAATAATAATACTGTTCTTAAAATATTCTCTTTTAATTGTTAATTACTTTTCTTGTAATTTCCCTATTTCCTTTCCTCACTGGGTTATTTACCCTGTTGGAGCCCTAGGGCTTATAGCATCCTGCTTTTCCAACTAGGGTTGTAGCTTATCAAGTAATAATAATAATAATAATAATAATAATAATAATAATAATAATAATAATAATCCTGTATTGTATTCATTCTAAGATAATTTTATCAGTTAACTACTTCTATTCTTCACTCATCCGTACAAAATATAGTTATTTGACCCCTCTTCTTAAGTTTCCCTTAAACTCATTACCTTATTTTTGTATTACACATTCACGTCCTATTGAATTAATTATAACATTTAAAATCTATTGTAATTACTTTAGAATATTTACGATAATTTAATCATTAATCCAAATGTAATATAAAAAAGAAATAGTACTATATTAAATAATGTTACTTATTCCAAGCGAAAATTCAGAAACTATAAAAAAAGATTTGCTGTATATGACTTTAATTTCAATAAAATTAGAGTGGAATAGTTCTTTCACACTAAGTAAATTATACACCATTTTAAACTTAATTCTCGCAAAATACAAAATATTAAAGACACAAAAAATAAAACAAGTCTTTGGTCATAAATGCTTTATTATAAACTTCAAGCCATTGTAAATATTCTAGTCACGGATGTATTATTAGCGATTCAGTCTATAACTTAAAAATTCTAGACGCTAAATATAAAATCCACGAAAGGATAAATATCTCATTGCATTTATCTATTCATCCAGACGTCAAAATTGGACATGTATGATTCACATCTTGAAAGGTGTTCAGTTTGTTACTGTGCAGCAAACTCAAACAACATAAAAAGCCTTATAGCGTTTATCTATTTATTTACCAAGGCACTTCCCCTAATTATGGGGGGTAGCCCATATCAAACAAATGAACAAAAGGGGACAACGATGTCCGAAATTATGGCTGATTACGTGAATTGTACATTTTTCTTGACCGTGATCTTCCAAAATTTAATCATTTCCAGCTTTTTTACATAAAATTTAATCCCTGCAAGTTCCATTACCCTACGATTAAAATTGTGGCCAGGAAGTGGTTCACAAACAAACACACACACAAACGAACACACTGTCAGGGGGTAAAACCTAACCTCCTTCCAACTTCGTTGTCGGAGGTAAATATAAAAAACATAACAGTTAATCCCCGCAAGTTTCATTACTCTACGATTAAAGTTCTGGCAACTAAGCTGTTCACAAACAAACACAAACTGGGAGTAAAACATAACCTCCTTCCAACTTCCTTGTCGGAGGTAAATATAAAAAAAAAAAACATAACAGTTAATCCCTGCAAGTTTCATTACGCTACGATTAAAATTCTGGCCAGGAAGCTATTCACAAACAAACAAACACACACACACACAAATAGCTGGTAAAACATAACCTCCTTCCATCTTCGTTGACGGAGATAAAAATATCGAAAAAAACACTGGTATGAAACACACCTAATGAAAAATGACACTTATCATTAATCAGTTCTATCGTTCCTCGAGGTGTGACAGGTGTCCCTAACTTAGCAAGAACTTTGACAGCAGCTGCCTCCTCAGGACGAGAAGGCAATAAAACACCCGTCTAATTCATAGCATTTGAAATAGAGAAATTTCTGTGGAGTTCGATAGATGTTATTAATGGTGTTTATTTCTTGATGCTTTAACAGAAAACAAGAGCAATGATAACAATAATAATGATAATAATAAGTAGTAGTAGTAGTAGTAGTAGTAGTAGTAGTAGTAGTAGTAGTAGTAGTAGTAGTAGTAGTAGTAGTAATAATAATAAACCATGTTTTGTCTAAAAATCTTAGGTACTCAAAATACATAGTTATATAAGTTGTATATTTAGAAGAAAAAAAAGCCAGGAAAGTTCCTGATTTTATCTTTAAATATACAACGTATATAACAGTGGGTTTTGAGAACCTAATAATAATAATAATAATAATAATAATAATAATAATAATAATAATAATAATAATATACTCCACTCATTTAGATGGTAATATTTGTCAACAGTGAGTATGTTACAAACACACCCTTTCTGTTCAGATTAAAGTTGATAAAAAAGCTATAAACTAAAAACAGTGTTTAGAACTTCAGAGGAATTATTATTACAACAAGCTATACTATAACCCTAGTTGGAAAAGCAAGATGCTATAAGCCAAGGGGCTTCAATATGCAAAAATAGCCCAGTGAGGAAAGGAAACACGGAAATAAATAAACTACGAGAGAAGAATAAACAATAACACATTTCAAGAACAGTAACAACTTTAAATTAGATCCGTCACATATGATCTATAAAAACCAAAAAAGCAAAAAAAAAAACAAGAGAAAAAGAAATAAGATAGAATAGTGTGCCCGAGTGTACCTCCTAGCAAGAGAACTCTAATCTAAGACAGTGGAAGGCTATTGTACAGAGGCTATGGCACTACCCAAGACTAGAGAACAATGGTTTGATTTTGGAGTGTCCATCTCCTACAAGAGCTGTTTACCATAGCTAGAGTCTCTTCTATCCTTACCAAGAGGAAAGTAGCCACTGAACAATTAGGCCGGGAGCACACTAGCGACTCTGTGGCGCCACAAAGCCACAGCATCGTGTGGCGGGGATGTGGTCTCTCTCCCATAGGTTTCCATTGTTTTCAAAGCCACGCCATGCCTGTGGCGGGGATGAGCGACAGAGAGCCACAGTCGCTTGCCACAGTCACTAGTTTGCGCGGCAAAACTAGAAAACAATGGAAACCTATGGGAGACCACATCCCCGCCACACGATGCTGTGGCTTTGTGGCGCCACAGAGTCGCTAGTGTGCTCCCGGCCTTACAGTGCAATGGTTAACCACTTGAGAGAAGTAGTATTGTTTGGTAATCTCAGTGATGTCAGGTGTATGAGGAGAGAGGAGAATGCGGTAATAATAGGCCAGACTATTCGCTGTATGTGTAGGTAAAGACAAAATGAGCCGTAACAGAGAGAGGGAGCCAATGTTGAGATACTACTCTAGCGGTAGTATCTCAACGGGTGGCTGGTGCCCTGCCCAACCTACTACCGGAAAATGGTGATAAACTAAAAAGAAAAAAAAAAAACAATATCTGCTTCAAGAACAATTTTTGCTGGAGTCCAATAAGACTTTCGGAAACTCAAAACAGAAGAGAAGCCTACCAAAAAAAAAAAACATATTTTCTTAATCTAGACACTCTCGCACCCGAGGCATATTTGAATATTTTTTCACAGCAAGATTATTAGAAAAAAAAAAGTTTCAAAAACTTTTTATGTTAATTTTGCTGTTTCTATTTTTTTCCCAGCACAGAAGAAACAGATGTCTGCATATTTTTAAAGGTGGCCATAAGAAAAAATAAATTTAAACTTTACATTTAATACGAAAATGTTAACACCTAATATTTTGAGATAAGAGTCACGTGAATTCAGGTCCAAGCATTAATCAAAACTAGAAGGGCACTTAGTAGAGCGCAGACCTCTTCCACGGCAGCTTATTCCTTGACCTATTGCTCGACCTTGACCTTTGATATTAACATGCAATAATTGGCATGAATTTTTCATACACTCAAATATGAACTAATTTTGAAGTCTGTGACAATGGTGTCCAAACTTATGGCTGATTATGTGAATTGGACACTTTAGACCTTTGACCGTGACCTTCCAAAATTTAAACATGTCCAGCTTTTTACATAACAGTTAATCCCTGCAAGGTTCATTGCTCTACGATTAAAATTCTGGCTAGGAAGCTGTTCACAAACAAACACACACACAAACAAACACACATGTTCAAACTTATGGCTGATTATGTGAATTAGAGATTTTGCTTGACCGTGACCTTGACCTTTCACCTTGACCTTCCAAAATTTAATAATTTCCAGGTTTCTACATAAGAGTTAATCTCTGCAAGTTTCATTACTTTACAATTAAAATTGTGGCTAGGAAGCTGTTCACAAACAAACACATACAATCAGGGAATAAAACATAACCTCCTTCCAACTTCCTTGGCGGAGGTAATAATCAACACAAACCTACTAGAAAGTAGCAACCTTTCTTTATACTTGCAGACATAAACACAATTATATAGAGAGATTAAATATACGTTTATTTGACAGAACTCTCAAATAAACACATTTAAGTATAGAAATGAAATATACGTTTATTTAACAAAAATCTCTAATCAAATGGGTTAATCACATCAGACACCAAAAGAAACTGCCTCAAAAAAAAAAAAAATCAAATACCCAAAACAAGATGGTATGTAACCCTAGGTCTCATACGTAACATATATCTATTTCTATGATATAAAGCAGGACAATTCTGCTATATACAACCGAAAACTCAAATAAGCTGTAAGGATTTTCACCTACAGTCGGTAATGTTCTCTGAACAATCAAAGAATATTTTGATAGACCTAAAAAAAAAACCAATGCAAAATAATATTATTTCAATATACCTACAAACTAAATACTACAAAATGCTCAAATTGATACCTGCTCGTGTGATGTTACGTAACATCACCCATTTCAATGACCAAACGGGTATCCATTAAAATACAAAAAAAAAAAAAAAAAAAAAAAAATAACATCCTTTATCAAATCTGATTCAACATTGAACTGCCATATCAATCCTGAACAACTTCAGCCCTTCAATTTGAAACTCCTTTCTATCTATCTCTTTGCAAGCAAAACTCCCTTCTATCTATCTTTTTGCTACAAAACTGCACACAGCATTTCTCACAAGTAATAACAAAAATACTTCTTGAGGTCAACTTTGAATCAAATTGTACTTACAGGGCAGTTGCCTACTGGACACTGGCAGGGTCAGTTCAGGATCAATTCTGAAATGAGAAATATTTATTGAATAGTCTTTTGAATTAAAAGGCTAAAATATTCCTATTCAATTAATATTTATTTGTCTTCTCTATTTGTAGTTATCCTATCCATGGTTTATTCTAGCTACTGTGAAACGTGTAGTACATAGTCTCTGTACTAGGTACAAATCGTAACAGATATATCTCTGCACTGTGTACCCTGTGTAACTGATAGTCTCTGTAACGTGTAAACTTGGTAACATATCGTCTCTCTACTGGGTACCAGGTGTAATAATTAATCTCTGTACTGTGTACCATGTGTAACAGATAGTCTGTGTTATGGTGTGTACCCAGTGTAACTGATAGTCTCTGTACTATAAAATGTGTAACTGATAGTGTCTACTGTTTATCATGTGTAACTGATAGTCTCTGTTGTTGTGTACCCTGTGTAACTGATAGCCTCTGCACTACATACTCTTTGTACTGTGAACCATGTATAACTGATAGTCTCTGTGTTGTGTAAAATGGGAACGAGACGATTGGAGAAGAGGCGCTCCTTGACTAGCACTGATAATGACATTTGAAATGTCGAAACGTTTGTGGGATTATGCGGACTGTGCAGATTGAGTACGAGACGATCGGAGAAGAAGTGCTTCTTGACTAGCACTGATGATGACATTTGAAATGTCGAAACGTTTGTGGGATTATGCGGACTGTGCAGATTGAGTACGAGACGATCGGAGAAGAAGTGCTTCTTGACTAGCACTGATGATGACATTTGAAATGTCGAAACGTTTGTGGGATTATGCGGACTGTGCAGATTGAGTACGAGACGATCGGAGAAGAAGTGCTTCTTGACTAGCACTGATGATGACATTTGAAATGTCGAAACGTTTGTGGGATTATGGGGACTATGAAGAGTGAGTACGAGACGATCGAAGGAGTGCTCCTTAACTAGCAATGATGATGACATTTGAAATGTCGAAACGTTTGTGGGATTATGGGGACTATGCAAAGTGAGTGCGAGACGATCGAAGGAGTGCTCCTTAACTAGCACTGATAATGACATTTGAAATGTCGAAACGTTTGTAATACATACACGAAACGTTTCCCGAGACTCAATGGGATGCCATCCGTGACCTTATCTGACCTTTCCCAGAACTGCCAACCCAAAATCCATATTTCTTTACACTAAATAAAATGTAACATGTACATTATGAAAGTTTTATTCACGTTAACTGAACTTGGATATCGATAGCTCTCTCTCTCTCTCTCTCTCTCTCTCTCTCTCTCTCTCTCTCTCTCTCTCTCTCTCTCCATACTATTAACACTATTTTCTCTCTCTCTCTCTCTCTCTCTCTCTCTCTCTCTCTCTCTCTCTCTCTCTCTCTCTCTCTCTCTCATACTATTGACACTAGTTTTTTTCTCTCTCTCTCTCTCTCTCTCTCTCTCTCTCTCTCTCTCTCTCTCTCTCTCCTCTCTCTCTCTCTCTCTCTCTCTCTCTCTACTATTGAGACTATTCTCTCTCTCCATACTATTGAGACTATTTCTCTCTCTCTCTCTCTCTCTCTCTCTCTCTCTCCTCTCTCTCTCTCTCTCTCTCTCTCTCTCTCTCTCAGTTCATCCATTTGGCGTTATCGCCTTCTTTGATTCCTTGATAAATAACAATAACAATAATGGCAATAAAGATAATGAGGAATGTGCCGTTTGGAGAGAGAGAGAGAGAGAGAGAGAGAGAGAGAGAGAGAGAGAGAGAGAGAGAGAGAGAGATGCTGTTTCTACATTCTCACTGCAAACACCCACAGTCCAGAGACCTTGGACATATATTCCAGCGAACCCCAGCAGGCAAACCACAACAATAGAAGCATTTCGAAATCCTATAGGTCAACAAGAATATGCCACGCAATATGAAGAGGAGAAACTATTTGGCGTATTTGTGCTACAATAATATCATGAATAGCGAATATCATTCCAGTAACAGCTCGAGCTAAGGAAATATTTACAGTAATATGTACCAACCGTGTGTCACACGATCGTACATAAATTATTTTGTATATATTATGCTTGTATCTGCGCTCTTCCCTCGCACTAAAAAGAACCTGAATAGACATGTCTGCGTGTCGCCTATGTAACATTGTCATTTTTTTCGAACATGTATTTTCCTGTTGCCTTGAGGTTTTGTATATAAAGGAGAGTGTTCTTTAATAAAGTTACTCAGTTGATTGCATCCTGCCTTTGAGTCATAACCTTTCTCTCGGCCGTCACAAATATGACTAGTTCAGAAATGTTCATCTCGTATAAGATGCTTTTTGATAACTGATGTATTATTATACGAACTAAAGAAATTGAATTGATAAAACGACAAGTCTTTAAATGCAATATATTATATTATTAAGATTTGTTTCAGTTTAAAGGTTTAAAAGTCGCTCATAATAATAAAAAAAGGAAGACTCTGATTATAAACTACAACAGAATTCTACACTAAAATAAAACCCTTATAACAACAACAACAACAACAACAACAACAACAACAACAACAACAATAATAATAATAATAACAATAATAATAATCTCAGGATCCTTTCTGGCTCCCTTTACGACCTGGCGTTGCGTCCGCCCATTCCATTTACACAGTTCTGTCCCTCAAAGTCGACAAAAGAGTTTCTTGTCATTCATCACAGAAGGTGTAAGTATATCACACACTGCCTTACTTAATGGAAGCATCATTTCTGCCATAAAGAAGCTGTAATGGGAGGAGAAGGAGGGGGTACTGACACTAGCACTGCTCCTGAACAACTAACTTTAGTTAGAGACAATGCATGTTTAAAAAGGTGTCTGGTTCAGTTACAGTTTCATTAGAATAGATGCTTACCAGAACGTTAGCCTGGCAAGCCTAACCCCCTACTGTGGTGTCCAACCAGAGCAGTGGACTCCCCAGTAAACAGCTTAAACTCCTGGTCCCTGGGTGGAATCGATCTGCTGCCATGCGAACGCCAAGCAAACACGTTACAACTATACAAGCCAGGAGTCCCCAAGGTGTCACATAAAGTTTTAAAGGCCGCTCATGAATGGCAGAGGCAATGAACAGTGACAATGCCCCCAGAGACTGACCATACATAAATTTGATAACTACCCAAACCCCTTACTATACAAGCTAGGACAATGGAGGAACAGGCAATAGCTGCTGATGACTCAGCAGGAGAACCTATAGGCTCCCACAAACCCAACATCCTTTGCTCACAAGGATGGTGAGGTTGCCAACACAAAAAGAGCATCTCGAATCCCAATTCAGCTGAATGCCAAGCAGGGACATTTCAATTAGGTTACCACAAACCTATGGGTGACAATTGTATGTTTACATTCAACGGATTTTGTCAATAAGATTGACAATGGGATAGACATACATACCATATTGACTTCCGCCAACGAAGTTGGAAGGAGGTTAAGCTTTCAACCCTATTTGTGTGTTTGTTTGTGAACAGTTTCATGGCTACAATTTTAATCGTAGAGAAATGAAACTTGCAACGATTAACCATTATGTAAAAGCGGGATAAAATTAAACTTTGAAAGGTCAAAGTCAAAGGTCAAAGTCACGGTCAAGCAAAATGTCCAATTAACGTAATCAGCCATAAATTTGGACATCGCTGTCACAGAGACTTAAACTTGGTTCATATTTGAGCGTATGAAAATCCATGCCAATTAATACATGATAGGGTCAGAGGTCAAGGTCAAAGTCGACCAAAAGGTAGAGAAATAAGCTGCCGCGGCGGAGATCTGCACTCTACTGAGTGCCCCTCTAGTTAATGAATGATAATAAGAGTTGAAATTAGCTCTTTAACTTACTTAGAGACAACGCAAGTATTGATAGACCCCAAGGGTCAAGTGTGATAAATGAATGTTTACATATGACACTTATTGTCAATAAAGTTAACATTTGCATAAAAATAGGTAATATTATAATAATAATAATAATAATAATAATAATAATAATAATAATAATATAGAATTGAAATTATCTTTTAAATAAAATGGCGGTTGTGTTCATATACATTTAAAGAAATATACACGTAAATAAAGAAGGAAAATTAAAGATAGGATTTAAGCTCAACTTAGATAGTATCAAAGAAAGCAGATAAAACAGATCTTCTTAAATAGACTTAACCCAATATCCACATATCACCCTATCATATATATATATATATATATATATATATATATATATATATATATATATATATATATATATATATAATAACAACAACTCCAGCTGTTTCTACTCCACTGCATAACAAAGGCCTCAGACATGTCAATTTATGTTTGGGGTTTGGCCAGTTTTCATCACAACGCTGGCCAGTGAGGATTGGTGATAGAGGGAGATTTTAGTCTCATAAGGCACAGCAAATCTATCTAGTATGGGTGGCCATGACTAGTACAGCTTAGCTGTTCGTGGTGATACACAAATCCTTCCACCACGATTAGGGTATCCCCACTTAGAAAGGGATATATATATATATATATATATATATATATATATATATATATATATATATATATATATATATGTGTGTGTGTGTGTGTGTATGTATGTGTGTGTGTTTGCGTGTGTAACCCAATAATTACAACGTCCAAATAAACAAACTACAACTGTCCCTTAAAATAACAAAAAAACAACTATATAAAAAAGGATGAATATTTAGAAATAAATATAATACAGGTACAGTAGGTATTAAATCCTGTAATATACATGAAAGGTCCCTGTACTGTAGAGTGCGACACTAGGTACAGTAGTTAGTAAGTCCTGTAATATACATGAAATGCCCATGTACTGTAGAGTGCGACACTGCTTCTACAGGCAAGAAACACGAAGCAAGATCTCGAGATGTAGATAACAATAAGAAAGCAAACAAAAAAAAAGGAAATGTAAACAAACTTCGAAGGCAAGAACACATTCCTGAGGTGTGGTGCAGTGAACCAACACTCACTCACTCACTCACTCACTCACTCACTCTCTCTCTTGGAAATATGTAAGTAAATCAGGCCTCTCTCTCTCTCTCTCTCTCTCTCTCTCTCTCTCTCTCTCTCGCTCTCTTGGAAATATGTAAGTAAATCAGGCCTCTCTCTCTCTCTCTCTCTCTCTCTCTCTCTCTTGGGAATAAGTAAATCAGGCCTCTCTCTCTCTCTCTCTCTCTCTCTCTCTCTCTCTCTTGGAAATATGTAAGTAAATCAGGCCCCTCTCTCTCTCCCCCCCTCTCTCTCTCTCTCTCTCTCTCTCTCTCTCTCTCTCTCTCTCTCTCTCTCTCTCTCTCTCTTGGAAATATGTAAGTAAACCAGCCTCTCTCTCTCTCTCCCTCTCTCTCTTGAAAATATGTAAGTAAACCAGCCCCTCTCTCTCTCTCTCTCTCTCTCTCTCTCTCTCTCTCTCTCTCTCTCTCTCTCTCTCTCGTAAACAAGCAAACACGGCCAGCTAAAATGGAGAAACTTTAGGAAAGTAGCCCTCAACTTCATAAGAACCAAAGTTCTATGGAATTTTCTCAAACATAAAGAAAACTGTGGTTATTATTATTACTATAATCAGTAGTAGTAGTAGTAGTAGTAGCATCTGCTACAACTTTTGCAATAATATAAAGCATCACCTTGTTAGATGAAAAGAAAATGGGGTTTTTATGATAAAACAAAGTTTTATGAATACTTACCTGGCAGTTATATATACATAGCTAATAATCTCTATTTCGGCAGAATTTTTCTAAACTAGGCAACCGTCTTGTGGTGGTTGGGTGGTAACACCCGTTAAAGGGTGGTAGGAGGAATCATTCCCGTTTTCTGTTCTTCAGTTCATCTATGTCCGACCTGTCTCCTGAGGGGAGGTGGGTGGGCCTTCGAATGTATATATAACAGCCAGGTAAGTATTCATAAAACTTTGTTTTATCATAAAAACTCCATTTTTATGAATAGAACTTACCTGGCAGTTATATATACATAGCTGATTAACACACTTGGAGGAGGGTGATAGACAGTAAACATCGTTGGGGAAACAACCAAAAAAGCTGTAGGATAAATAAACACCTTGATTCCTTACCTGCTAAGGTAGCTGACTTCAAAGGTTCCTGCCTCTTGAGTCGCTTTCCCTTAGGAGTGTCAGCCAGGATGTGACCTGCAGTGCTGAAAACCCTCAATCGAGTCTGTCAACGGGGTGAGACCAACAATCTGAGTAGACTTCAGGACTACCTATTGCCCAAAATAAAAACTGCAACCTTACCAAACCAACCACCTAACATTTGCAAAGTAGATAAAAATTATCTAACTAGACTGAGGTGACTGTACACAAGTCGGAGTCCTCAGACAACCAATAAAAATACACCAACCTATGCACAAGTAAACAAAACTAAGGTTGAGGGGAGGTAGTAACTCCTTTGCCTAATACAGAAGCCGTAGCTACGTATGGGCCCAAGGTATAACATTTCTCATAATCCACCCTCACCTCTCTGAGGTAATGAGAGGCGAACACACAGTTGCTCCTCCAGAATGTCGCATCCATAATTTGACGGAGCGACATGTTCTTGCGGTAAGCAAGCGAGGTCGCAATGGCCCTCACTTCGTGAGCTTGCACTTTTAAACGTCCGAAGTGTTCCTCCTCACACAAGAGATGAGCTTCTCTTATCACCTTCCTCAGGAAAAAGGACAAAGCGTTCTTTGAAAGGGGCTTCTGAGGATCTTTCACAGAACACCACAGGGAGCTAGAAGAGCCTCTCACACTTTTCGAGCGAGACAAGTAGGTCTTAAGGGCTCGTACTGGACAGAGAAGCCTCTCTTGCTCTTGACCCACTAGGTTGGTCAAATTAGGAACCTCAAAGGTCCTCGGCCAGGGCTTAGAAGGGTTCTCGTTCTTAGCGAGAAAGTCTAATCTCAAGGCACAAACTGCCCCATTCAGATTGAAGCCTACCTGTTTTTCAATTGCATGGACTTCACTAACTCTTTTAGCTGTTGCTAAGGCCAAAAGAAAGAGGGTCTTCTTGGTAACCTCCCTAAGGGGAGCCTGTGAGATGGGCTCAAATCTCTTGGTGCACAGAAATTTAAGAACCACATCAAGGTTCCAAGAAGGGGGCTTTAACTGGGTCTGCTTGGTCGTCTCAAAAGACTTCAAGAGGTCATGTAAGTCCTTATCGCGAGACAAGTCCAAGCCTCTATGCCGACAGACGGAAGAGAGCATACTTTTGTACCCCTTGATAGTGGACACAGCTAGCTTAGCGTCCTGCCTGAGGTACAACAAGAAATCCGCAATCTGGCTCACAGAGGTAGTGGATGAGGAAATCTTGTGCTTCCTACACCAAGCTCTAAAAGTCTCCCACTTGGACTGGTAGACCCTCTGCGAAGAGACCCTCCTCGCTCTGGCGATAGCTTTCGCAGCTTGCGCTGAAAAGCCTCTCGATCTGACGAGCTTCTCGATAGTCTGAAGGCAGTCAGATTGAGAGCGAGGGGGTTTTGATGATATCACTCGAAGTGGGGTTGTCTGAGCAGATTTGGACTTGCGGGGAGGCTTCTTGGAAAGTCCATCAATAAGTCTACCACCTCCATGAACCATTCCCTCATCGGCCAGAACGGAGCTATCAGGATCATCCGTCCCGAATCGAGGAGGGCGAATTTCCTGACTACCAGATTGATGATCTTGAACGGGGGAAAAGCATAAGTGTCCATCCCCGTCCAATCCATCAAAAAGGCGTCTACTGCTATTGCCTCCTTGTCCGGAACTAGGGAGCAATAGATGGGGATCCTCTTGGATAAGTTGGAGGCGAAAAGATCGATGAGGGGTCTCCCCCACAGCCTCCAGAGACTCTGACAGACCTGTTGGTTGAGGGTCCATTCTGTGGGAAGGACCTGCCCTTTCCTGCTGAGCATGTCCGCCCTCACATTCTTCTGTCCCTGAACAAACCTCGTCAGCAGGTTTATCCTGTTCTCCTTCGCCCAAAGAAGGAGCTCTCTTGCTGTCTCGAACAGAGACAAAGAGTGACTCCCTCCTTGCTTCCTGATGTAAGCAAGAGCTGTGGTGTTGTCTGAGTTGACCTCCACAATCTTCCCAGACACCAAGTCCTTGAAGGTCTTTAGCCCCAGAAAAAGGGCCATCAGCTCCTTGTTGTTGATGTGCCATCCCAGCTGAATTCCTTTCCAATAGCCTGAGACCTCCTTGCTTCCTAGTGTTGCCCCCCAGCCTGACTCTGATGCGTCTGAAAACAACACTAGGTCTGGGTTCTTCTTGTGTAAGGAGATCTCTTCCCCTAACAAGGTTGGGTCCAGCCACCACTTCAGAAGAGTCTTGACTTCTGTTGGAATGGGGAAGGAAAAGGAGTCTTCCGGCATCTTTCTGTTCCACGTCTTCGAAAGAAAGTGCTGAAGAGGCCTTAGGTGGAGTCTCCCCAGAGAGACAAACTGTTCGAGGGAGGATAGAGTCCCCAGCAAACTCATCCACTCCTTCGCTGTGCATCTCTTCTTGTCCAGGAAAGTTCTGACTTTTACGAGACACTTGGTCTGTCTTTCCTGAGAGGGAGAAGCCCGAAAAAGAACTGAATTCAGAACTATCCCCAAATAGAGAATAGTCTGATTCGGTCTGATCTGAGACTTCTCCCTGTTGATAACCAGGCCTAGATCTTGAGCCATCTTAAAAGTCTTCCGTAAATCCTCCAGACATTTCTCCCTTGATCGTGAACGAATCAGCCAATCGTCCAGATAGAAGGATATCTTTATCCCCTCCTGATGCAGCCAACCTGACACATTCGCCATTATTCTGGTGAAGACTTGAGGAGCCGTGCTGAGACCGAAGCAAAGAGCTCTGAATTGGAAGCACTTGCCCTGCATTACAAATCTCAGGTACTTCCTCGAAGTCGGATGGATGGGGACATGGAAATATGCGTCCTGCAAGTCGAGGGACACCATCCAGTCCCCTGGACGTACTGACGCCAGCACCGACTGAGTCGTCTCCATGGAGAACTTTGTCTTCTCCACAAATACGTTGAGAGCGCTGACATCCAGGACGGGTCTCCATCCGCCCGAGTTCTTGGGGACCAGAAACAGGCGATTGTAAAAGCCTGGGGAGGATAGATCCCGAACCGGTTCTATCGCCCCCTTGTCTAGCATTTTGTCGACAAGGTCTATTAGGGCCTTCTGTTTCCCCGGATCTGAGTACCGGGCTACTAAGGCCAGCGGAGCATCTGCGAGAGGAGGTTTTTTTCAGAAAGGGGATCTTGTATCCTTCCTTGATGACTGAGAGGGACCAGGTGTCCGCCCCTCTCCTCTTCCAAGACTGCCAAAAACCTGACAGTCTTGCGCCTACTGTTTGGAGAAGACGAACTTCATTTTCTGGAGCGAGGTCTGAAAGAACCCCTGGTAGATCTTGGTCCTGATTCTTGCCTTCTCCCTCTAAAATCTGGTCTTGAAGTAGTCCTGCCCCGAAAGGGCTGCTGGAATCTCCTTTCCTCCCGTTTCAAAGAAGAAGGAGGGGCTGCCAAGGGCTTACGAGCAGAACGAGATAAAAGGTCTTGGGTGGCTTTCTGGGCCAGAGAAAGAGTAATGTCATTAACCAGGGACTCGGGAAAAAGATGTTGAGAGAGGGGGGCGTAAAGAAGCTCACACTTTTGTGCAGTGGTAACAGACCTAGAAGCAAAAGAGCAAAGCAGAGCTCTCTTCTTTAGGACCCCAGCTGAGAACAGAGCCGCCAACTCATTTGCCCCATCTCTGAGGGCCTTATCCATACAGGACATAATACTGGTAAGGTCCCTAGATCCTTCCATCTGGTCAGTTTTCCTTGCCAGAGTCCCAAGCGACCAGTCTAGGAAACTAAAAACCTCAAAGGCTCTAAAAATACCTTTGACGAGATGATCCAGCTCCGACATCGACCACATGACCTTGGCTGAGTTGAGAGCATGCCTTCTAGCAGAGTCCACTAAATCAGAGAAGTCACCCTTGGAGGAGGAAGGCACTCCCAGACCCAAATGTTCTCCAGTTGCATACCACATACCCGCTTTTGAAGCAAGACGAGCTGGTGGAAACGAGAAGGAAGTCTTAACTGTTTGTCTCCGCTCCTTCATCCAGTCATCAATCTTCGTGAGAGCCTTCTTTGCGGAGATAGACAGCTTCATCTTGATGAAGGCCGACTGTTTCTTGGCCTTTTTTCTGTTAAATTGGGACTGAGGAGATTGAGGGGCAGCAGGTTGGAATTACTCTCCAAAAAGTTCAAGAAGGGAGCGAGAGAGAACTTTGTAATCTCCCGCAGCGTCGGCAGGATTATCATCGTCATCAGAAACATCCTCGAGGTCCTGATCCACATCTGCAATATCCTTCGAAAGAGAAGAAGGATCCTTAGAACCCGACAAGGGTAAATCAAAGGCATCATCCTGCAAAAGACGGGTTGCATCCTGGAGTCCAGAGCTAGAAGAATCCTTGGGACGAGAGGCAGTATCGTCCCGAAGAGGCAGGGTGGTATCGCCCTGGGACCGAGAACGAGAGGCAGAGTCGTTCTGATGTCGAGAGCGAGAGGCGGTATCGTCGTGGCGGCGAGAACGAGAGGCGGTATCGTCGTGGCGGCGAGAACGAGAGGCGGTATCGTCGTGGCGTCGTGAACGAGAGGCGGTATCGTCGTGGCGAAGCGAACGAGAGGAGGTATCGTCGTGGCGAAGCGAACGAGAGGAGGTATCGTGCTGGTATCGTGAACAGGAGGCGGTATCGTCTTGGCATCAAGAACGAGAAGCAGCATCGTTCGATAAGGTATCGTCCCGGTATCAAGAGCGAGAAACCGTATCATCCTGGTATCGCGAAGAAGTATCGCCTGGCGAAAGCACACATTCCTCATCCTGGCGTAGAGAGGGAGAAGTTTTCTTTAAAGAAGAACTCCGGTCTCTCTTAGAAGCAGACTTCTTAATCGGTAACGAGTCGTCTTTACGTCTGTCAGACTGGGTGTGAGGGCGGCTAAAGGCTTGCACTAAAGTCAAAAGTTGTTCCTGCATGACAGACATAAAGGATTTAGCAACATCAGCTGGGTCTTGCGGCCCCGAAGGGGGGGGGGGCTGACGAATAACACTCGTAGAAGGGGGAGGATCTTCGGCAGTAGGCTTCGCCCTTTTCACAGGCACGGAGTCGAAATCATCCTCCGACGGACAAGGTTCATAACTGCTAGAACCGGGAGAGAAAGAACGAGACCGTTCGTCGCGGTTCCATCTCCTCTTAGGAGGTCTTGAAGCTTCACACTTCCATTTACGTCTGGACGAACTCGGAGAAGAAAACAACACATCCGACACGTCTTTCCCGTGACGGTCAAGAGCAGCCTGGGAATCGACAACAGGACTGTCTGAGGCGACGGCTGACCGAGGGTACGTACCTCTCACCCCCTTTCGGTCATCGACGTACCTTCTCCCTTGGTCCTGGGAGCTTGGTAGAGGTCTAGGCCTAGGGTAATGACAGGTTCGGTCAGTCGCCACCTCCACTGCACTAACACAAGCACTTTCACTTTCCTTACCTTTAAAGGACTACAGTTGTTCTTTAATAGCCTTCAACTCGGCCGCCAGGCTAGCGTACCGAGGGTCATCCGTAGATACGGAACCTGTAGGAGGTGCAGGAGTTACTACCTCAAGGGAAGGATCAACTTCCAAAGAGGAATCAATTATAGGTTCAATAGATAAATCTACACTAAGTTAGTCTTCCTTACCACTAACAGACTTAGACTTAAACCTAGAAGCTCTCCTAACTCTATCGAGCTCTAGCTTACGCACATAGCGCTTCATAATTAACCAATCTTTCTCATCCAAAACCTTACATTCCCCGCACCTATTATCAAGGGCACAAACAAAACCCCTACAATTAGAACAAACGGTGTGAGGGTCTACCGCCATTTTCGGTAGTCTCACATTACATTCCTCATTCGCACAGATACGGTAATGACTCTTTTCACTCATAATGAAAAACAGCAAAAAAGCTAAGAGAAAACAAAATACACGATCGCCAAAACCCCAAATCAGAGTACTTCACCAAAAAAGCAGACTGGTACACCGAGCAGGGAAAGCGAAGAAAAACTCTTAATGACGGACCAACGTGTTGTCGATCCGGCCGGCAGAGATGAACTGAAGAACAGAAAACGGGAATGATTCCTCCTACCACCCTTTAACGGGTGTTACCACCCAACCACCACAAGGCGGTTGCCTAGTTTAGAAAAATTCTGCCGAAATAGAGATTATTAGCTATGTATATATAACTGCCAGGTAAGTTCTATTCATAAAAATAAACCTTGCAAGAGTTCCCCTCAGTAAAATATTATATGGAAAACTTATTTGTATAAAGTAAAAGGAAAAATTCTAACTGATGGAAAAGGAAAACATAATCAGCAATTCAACTTCCCCATCCTTGTGAGCTACGGATGCGGGGTTTGGGGGAGCCTATAGGACTATCTGCTGTGTCATCAGCATCCATTGTCTA
>NC_090727.1:80830012-80850012 GCF_036898095.1 Palaemon carinicauda | reverse complement strand
TGAGGGGTGTAGTACCTTTTCAATTCCAGTAAGTATCCGTTACCTCTAAACTTCGAGAGAGAGAGAGAGAGAGAGAGAGAGAGAGAGAGAGAGAGAGAGAGAGAGAGAGAGAGAGAGAGAGGGGGGGGCGCATCTTAAATTACTTGGGCTAACTTTATGGAAAGGAAACATGAGGAATAGAAGGTTGCCTAACCCAGAAAGAAGTCTCAAAATGTTTTGATGTGATCTCACTCATATAATAAAACTGAAACAAGAGGGAGAGAGAGACGTGTAACCTTCAAAAGCTCTTGCTAAGCTACAACCCTAGTTGGAACAGCAGGATGCTATAAGCCCAGGGGCTCCAACAGGGAAAATAGCTCAGTGTTGAACGACAGAAACTTCACTAACAGAAGAGAGAAAACGTGTCATTATTAACATTATTATTACTTGCTAAGCTACAACCCTAGTTGGAAAAGCAGGATGCTATAAGCCCAAGGACTCCAACAGGGAAAATAGCCCAGTGTTGAACGAAAGAAACTTGATTATCAGAAGGGACAAAACGTGTTATTATTACCATTATTATTACTTGTTAAGCTACAACCCTAGTTGGAAAAGCAGGATGTTATAAGCCCAGGGGCTCCAACAGGGAAAATAGCCAAGTGAGGAAAGGAAACAAGGAAAAGTATAAGATTTTAAGAGCAGTAACATCAAAATAAATATTTCCTATATAAACTGTAAAAACTTTTACAAAAAGAGAGGAAGAGAAATTAGATAGAATAGTGTGCCCGAGTGTAAGCAAAGAAAAGAAAATTCTCAAATATGAGATGCAAGAAGAAGGAAGATAGAAGAGACTCCTTTCTTCTCCCTTCTCACCTCTCTTCTCACTTCTCTCTTCTCCATCCTGTAATGAAAACTAGATTGGCCAATCACTTTGCAGGCCGAGGAGTGCCTGCATGATGAGGAAGGTCGACCTGTAAGAGGTGATGGAGGAGGTGACATTTCCAAATGTAAATTTGGTTGGGGGGGGGGGGTTTCGGTTAATTTATTTCACCATTTCTGTTTTTATGTATTTAGTGTTTCGTGAGTAAACAATTTCGTTTCCGGGTAACTAATTTATATCATAAAAATAACTAATTTATATTATAAAAATAACTAATTTATATCAGATACAAATATCTAAATTATATTAAATGCAAACAACTAATTTATATAATTTTCCATCTCAAGAGGTTCGTATTTATACACTAACATAATAGTAATAATAATAATAATAATAATAATAATAATAATAATAATAATAATAATAGTTATTATTATTATTATTATTATTATTATTATTATTATTATTATTACCTCCGCCAACCAAGTGGGAAGGAGGTTATGTTTTCTCTCATGTAGCTTCCTAGCTACAATTGCAATCTAAGAGTAATGAAACTTGCAGGGATGAACTGTTATGTAAAAAAGCTGGATATGATTAAATTTTTGGAAGGTTAATGTCAAATGTCACGGCCACGGTCAAACAAAATGTCCAATTCACGTAATATGCCATGAGTTTGAACATCATTGTCACAGAAACTTCAAACTTGGTTCATATTTGAGTGTAAAAAACGCTATGCTAATTAATACATGTTAAGGTAAAAGGTCAAAGGTCAAGGTCGAGTTAAAGGAGCAATAAGCTACCCCGACGGAGGTCTGTGCTATACTGAGTGCCCCTCTAGTTATCATTATTACTAAGCTACAACCCTAGTTATAAAAGCAGGATATTATAAGCCCAAGGACTCCAGCAGGGGAAAATGGCCTAGTGACGAAAGAAAGTAAACAAATAAACAAATTATAAGCGAAATAATTAAAACCTAAAACTAAAAATTAAAAGAATCTTGGCTTCTTAAAAAACCAACACTTGCTGCTTACGATAAGAAACGAGTCAGCTTCAGTTAATGTTATCGTTTCTCATACTTCGTTCCCATTCGCTTATCTCATAAGAGAAAACGATTTTCATAAGTAAAATGTATAGCGCAGGTGGTATTAAAGCCTTATCTGATGAGATGGTTTGGGCATGCTCTTCGCACTCCCCAAGAGAGATTAGTTTGAAGGCTTAAAGGTTTAGAGGCCGCTCATGAATGGCAGAGGCAAGGGATAGTGACATTGCCCTATCGAGCGGGACAATGCCATAGAGACTGATCATAAATACATATGATCAGCGCCCAAGCCCCTTCTCCACCAAAGCTAGGACCAAGGAGGGCTAGGCAATAGCTCCTGATGACTCAGCAGATACCCCTATAAGCTCCCCCCCCCCATCCTTAGCTCACAAGGATGGTAAGGTTGCAGCGACCGAAGAAACTAACGAGTTTGAGCGGGACTGGAATCCCAGTCTGGCGTTCACCAAACAGGGACGTTACCACATCGGCCATCACAAACTTTCAACTGGGCTCCACAAGGCACTAGAAGAGTTGGAAGAACCAGGCCTACATGGATGAGGACTATGAACCGTGAAGTAGGAGATGATGAATGGAGAAGTATTGATTTAAAAGCTCAAGATAGAGACGACTGGCGAAATCTAACCGAGGCCCTTTGCATCAATAGACGTAGGAGGAGATGATGACTATGATGATCAAGCACTTACTGTAAATTTAAGGTCCATTTTCATCTTACATAAGACTAAAATGACATGCCATGTTCAACAGTGAACAGATATAACTTCATAACAATGACATGTCTAAATATGATGATTAACTATATGACCTTGGAAGGGTAAGTTTCAATAAGGAATGTGGGAACCAATTGGCAACGACCCTGCCAAGCGATCCGATGGACTGGAGTTCGAGATAGCACAAATCCTATATTGCATTCGCTCTTAAAAATTTGCCGTCAAACAATGGTAAAAATCCTGGAATAAATGTTGGCAGGCATTTACCGTTTTAAAAACTGATATATTGACGTTAAGGAGTGATATTACGGTCACCAACCCGTAAGAGATAATAACAAAGTAGGGTAAAAATTACGTTTTCGTTGTTTCTGATTAAAATTACGTTTTTCAAGTTTTTTGGTCGATATTTATATTTAACCATACAGATCAAATCTTATCCTGGTTCCCAATGTTTTCCAACTAGGGTTGTAGCTTAGCTGGGAATAATAATAATAATAATCATAACAATAATAATAATAATAATAATAACAGCAACAACAACAACAATAATAATAATAATATAAATAATAATAATAATAATAATAATAATAATAATAATAATAATAATAATAATAATAATAATAATAATACAGTGGGACATCATGCAAAAAGTCGTACATAGCTAATGAATATGAAAAAAGTCAAAAGTCGTACATAGCTAATGAATATGTACACAACGACGCGTCGTTAAAAGTCGTACTTAGCTGATGCCTATAAAGTATAAACAGAGGTTAGTACGTGCGCCGACAACTCCAACCCCCCCCCCCCCCCCGGCCTCCTATCTGGGTACCACTACCTTCCAAAGGGAAGAGATGAACTTGACTCGATTTAGCGAGTCTCTTTGTAGGGACTCGATCAGTGGAGTCGTTTATTATAGTGCCTTAAGGTCCTATATCAGGTCTTTGATGCGAGGTTACATCAGAAGATTGGGACAGGAGGAAAAGGGTGTCTTGTGGCTCTTAGAGAGTAGTGCAACTTAGAATGTTATTATACAAAGCCCTTATTGGTCTGTGGCTCTTAGAGAGTAATGCTACCTAGAATGTTATTATACAAAGCCCCTATTGGTCTGTGGCTCTTAAGAGAGTAATGCTACCTAGAATGTTATTATACAAAGCCCCTATTGGTCTGTGGCTCTTAGAGAGTAATGCTACCTAGAATGTTATTATACAAAGCCCCTATTGGTCTGTGGCTCTTAGAGAGTAATGCTACCTAGAATGTTATTATACAAAGCCCCTATTGGTCTGTGGCTCTTAAGAGAGTAATGCTACCTAGAATGTTATTATACAAAGCCCCTATTGGTCTGTGGCTCTTAGAGAGTAATGCTACCTAGAATGTTATTATACAAAGCCCCTATTGGTCTGTGGCTCTTAAGAGAGTAATGCTACCTAGAATGTTATTATACAAAGCCCCTATTGGTCTGTGGCTCTTAGAGAGTAATGCTACCTAGAATGTTATTATACAAAGCCCCTATTGGTCTGTGGCTCTTAAGAGAGTAATGCTACCTAGAATGTTATTATACAAAGCCCCTATTGGTCTGTGGCTCTTAGAGAGTAATGCTACCTAGAATGTTATTATACAAAGCCCCTATTGGTCTGTGGCTCTTAGAGAGTAATGCTACCTAGAATGTTATTATACAAAGCCCCTATTGGTCTGTGGCTCTTAGAGAGTAATGCTACCTAGAATGTTATTATACAAAGCCCCTATTGGTCTGTGGCTCTTAGAGAGTAATGCTACCTAGAATGTTATTATACAAAGCCCCTATTGGTCTGTGGCTCTTAGAGAGTAATGCTACCTAGAATGTTATTATACAAAGCCCCTATTGGTCTGTGGCTCTTAAGAGAGTAATGCTACCTAGAATGTTATTATACAAAGCCCCTATTGGTCTGTGGCTCTTAGAGAGTAATGCTACCTAGAATGTTATTATACAAAGCCCCTATTGGTCTGTGGCTCTTAAGAGAGTAATGCTACCTAGAATGTTATTATACAAAGCCCCTATTGGTCTGTGGCTCTTAAGAGAGTAATGCTACCTAGAATGTTATTATACAAAGCCCCTATTGGTCTGTGGCTCTTAGAGAGTAATGCTACCTAGAATGTTATTATACAAAGCCCCTATTGGTCTGTGGCTAATAGAGAGTAATGCTACCTAGAATGTTATTATACAAAGCCCCTATTGGTCTGTGGCTAATAGAGAGTAATGCTACCTAGAATGTTATTATACAAAGCCCCTATTGGTCTGTGGCTCTTAGAGAGTAATGCTACCTAGAATGTTATTATACAAAGCCCCTATTGGGTTGTGGCTCTTAGAGAGTAATGCTACTTAAAATGTTAATCATGTATTGTACAAAGCCCATATTGGTGCAAGCAGAATTATCTTATTAGATTTAACAATAGTTAATGTAATTTATTAATTCATACAACCCCTATATTATGAACCTTAACCTTAACAATAGTTAATGCAATTTATTAACTTATACAAAGCCCATATTAGTGCAATTAGAATGATCTTATTAGCTTTAACAGTGGTTAATGTAATTTATTAACTTGTACAAAGCCCATATTAGTGCAATTAGAATGATCTTATTAGCTTTAACAGTGGTTAATGTAATTTATTAACTTGTACAAAGCCCATATTAGTGCAATTAGAATCATCTTATTAGCTTTAACAGTGGTTAATGTAATTCATTAACTTGTACAACGCCCATATTATTGCAAGAAGAATTATCTTATTATCTTTAACAACAGTTAATGTAATTTATTAACTTGTACAAATGTTATTGTACAAAGCCAATATTTGTGCAAGCAGAATGATCATGTTAGCTTTAACAGTAGCTTATGTAATTTATTAGCTTGTACAACGCCTGTAAAATCATCTTACTACCATTGACAGTAGTCAATATAATTTATCAACACAGATTTTAACTTATGTAAGGAAATATTGCAAAGTGGGTTAAATACAACGTCCGAGTAATGATAATAAATATTAATGAATCGTATTAAAGGAATATCTTTTGGAAATAAAATTGTTCTAGTTCACGGCATCTCATGAATTTCACATGCAAGGGACGGGATAATACCCTAAACATGGGCCATATTATTATTATTATTATTATTATTATTATTATTATTATTATTATTATTATTACTAGCTAAGCTACAACCCTAGTGGGAAAAGCAGGATGCTATAAGCCCATGGGCTCCAACTGGGAAAAATAGCTGAGTGAGGATAGGAAATAAGAAGATAGATAATCTACAAGAGAAGTAATGAACAATTAAAATAAAACATTTCTAAAGCAGTAAAAACATAAAAAAAAAAAATCTGTCATATATAAACAATGAAAACTTCATAAAGAAAAGAAACAAAGGAAGATAAATATGATAGAATAGTGTGCCTGAGCGTATCCTGAAGCAAGAGAACTCTACCCCAAGACGGTGGAAGACCATGGTACAGAGGCTATGACACTACCGAAGCCTATCACACAATGGTTGGATTTTGGAGTGTCCTTCTCCAGGAAAAGTTGCTTACCATAGCTAAAGTCTCTTCTACCCTTAACAAGAGCAAAGCAGCCACTGAAGAATTATAATTCAGTAATGATTCTCCTAGAGAGAGAGAGAGAGAGAGAGAGAGAGAGAGAGAGAGAGAGAGAGAGAGAGAGAGAGAGAGAGAGAGTAACCGGATAAACGATACCGATCCACTATGCATTGGAAAGGCCTTGGGCCAGAATAGATAGTTGTACCAACCGTGTGTCACACGATCGTACATAATTCCTTTTGTATATATTATGCTTGTATCTGCGCTCTTCCCTCGCACTAAAAAGAACCAGAATAGACATGTCTGCGTGTCGCCTATGTAACATTGTCATTTTTTTCGAACATGTAATTTCCTGTTGCCTTGAGGTTTTATATATAAAGGAGAGTGTTCTTTAATAAAGTTACTCAGTTGATTGCATCCTGCCTTTGAGTCATAACCTTTCTCTCTGCCGTCACATAGTTAACCCCTTCGGCTAAGAAAAGTTTGGTAACATGATCAGCACCAAAGCCCCTTTCCATCAAGGTAGGACCAGGGGGGGCCAGGCAATGGTTGCTGATAACTCAGCTGGTAAACCTATAGGCTCACTAGCAGGTCTCGAACTCCCGTCAGGCAGATTACCAGTCAGGGGCGTTTCCAATAGGGCTACCACACATTCGCAAGATAATTAAATGACGTCCATGTCAAATCTGGGTACAGTAGAAATGAATTGGACAAACAGTCAATTACATTTAAGAAAGGACGAAATTACAGCCAATTACAACTTTGAAAAGGGCGAATTTAGTCAATTATAACTTTGAAAAGGGCGAAGTTAGTCAATTACAACTTTGAAAAGGGCGAATTTAGTCAATTAAAACTTAGAAAGGACAAAGTTACAGCCAATTATAATTTCGAAACGATGAAATTACAGCACATTACAACTTAGAAAGGACGAAATTACATCCAATTACTATTTAGAAACGATGAAATTACAGTTTATTAAAACTTAGAAAGGACGAAATTGCAGCCAATTACAATTTAAAAAGGAAAAAATTGCAGCCAATTACAATTTAGAAAGGAGGAAATTACAGCCAATTAAAACTTAGAAACAACGAAAATACAGCCAATTACAAGTTAAAATGAACGAAATTACAGAGGATTAAAACTTAGAAAAAAGAAAAATTACAGCCAATAAAACGTTAGAAAGAACGAAATTATGTTACAGCCAATTACAACTTAGAAAGAACGAAATTATGTTACAGACAATTACAACTTAAAAAGAACGAAATTACAGCCAATTACAAGTTAGAAGGAAACAAAATTACAGCCAATTGCAACTTGGGACGAAATTAGAGTCAATTAAAACTTAGAAAGAACGAAATTAAAGCAAATTAAAACTCAGAAAAGACAAAATTACAGCCAAATACAACTTAGAAAGAACGTAATTACAGCCAATTAAAACTTAGAAAAGACAAAATTACAGCCAATTAAAACAAAGAAACCACGACATTACAACCAATTAAAACTTAGAAAAGACGAAATTACAGCCAATCAAAACATAGAAAAGAAAAAATTATAGCCAATTAAAACTTAGAAAAGACAAAATTACAGCCAAATAAACTTAGAAAAGACAAATTACAACCAATTAAAACATAGAAACGACAAAAATTACAACCAATTACAACTCAGAAAAGACAAAATTACACCCAATTACAATTTAGCAACTACGAAATTAAATCCAATTAAAACATAGAAACGACAAAAAGTACAGGCAATTACAACTCAGAAAAGGACGTAATTAGGTATAATCCAAATGCAGAAACGATTAAAATTCCCAATGTAATAAGTAAAGAGATTATTCTTCACATGAAGTACTAAGCCGTCTACTCTTTTCAAGCTACCTGGTCGAATTAAGCTTATCCAATTTCGGTGGGTGGTTTAATAAGGCTCACAAGGAAATAATCCTCCTCTCTCTCTCTCTCTCTCTCTCTCTCTCTCTCTCTCTCTCTCTCTCTCTCTCTCTCTCTCTCTCTCTCTGCTTAAGTCTCTTCATTGTGGTTTACATTTCACTGCATAGCGTTCAAATTAACACTTATTTTCATAAGTATGTGTGTATGCATGTTTGTAGGCATATATGTATGGATGTATATATATATATACATACACACACATACATGCATATATATATATACAGTATATACTTATATATTATGTACATACAGTGTGTGTGTATATATATATATATATATATATATATATATATATATATATATATATATATATATGCAGTATATACAGTATATACTTATATTATGTATATACAGTGTATATATATATATATATATATATATATATATATATATATATATATATATATATGAGAAAATAAAATAAAGGTTTCAATCAAGAAAAATATTCAAATATGGGGGGGAATATACAGTTGAAATAACGCCCCTTACACGAATTGTTTTCAATACCTCCCTGTTTTATCACATTATACTATCATTCCCCAATTTATTCTTTTTCCTCTACCCTTTCTCAAAACCCGATCAGTCAAATAATAATCCTCATTATTTTACTTTTATTATTCCTCTTAAAAACATTTTATTTGATTTACCAATCCATTCAAATAATCGGATAATTCTATTATTTCTACTATATGATAAAGAAATCCCATATTGTTCGATAATCATATTGTAACAATCTCTTTCATCTTTAATTAAGGATGATTAAGCTATTACTCGTTTCTTAGGCCTAAATCTTAGAAAACTGGTGCTTAAATTACTATGTTAGTTTTCCTTTATGCTGATATAAGTCTTTTTTATAGTTTATATATGATATATCCGTTATAATATTATGTTTTTTAAATATTTAGTCTGATTTTTCATTACTTATATTGTTTATTTATTTCCTTATTTCCTTTCTTCACTGGGCTATTTTTCCCTGTTGGAGCCCTTGGGCTTATAGCATCTTGCTTTTCCAACTAGGTTTGTAGCTTGGCTAGTAATAATAATAATAATCATAATAATAATCATAATGATAATAATAATAATTGTTTCTCCGATAATGCAATAATGATGCATTTTTGAATATTGCCAATGGTAAGAGAAACCTTATAATATCATTAAATTAAACACAGTATATCCTTTTGGATTTATATGTAATATATATATGTGTATATATATATATATATATATATATATATATATATATATATATACAATATAAATACATCTATATATATATATATATATATATATATATATATATATATATATATATATATATATATATAAGACCTTTAATTCAGCAATAAAATAGGATCCTTAATTTACCAATACCGTAAAAGATCCTTATTTTAGCACTAAAGTAAGACCTTAATATAAGCCATAAAGAAAGACCTTGAAAAGACCATTCTAACAATACTCAGCAATATAGCAAGACCTTATTTTAGCAATAAAGTAAGACCTTTATTCCAGCAATTAAATAAGACCTTCATCTTAACAATAATGTAAGACCTTGAAAACTTCTAACAATACCAACAACATACATGAGAACCTTTCTATTATATTGATTGGAAATTATAACAGAAGCGGGCCATGAAAGCTAAGGTATGATTATAAACAAACTCCCCATTACTAAATTGATTTCAGCAATTTCATAATTAATTAAAAGTATAAGAAAACAAGTCTTAATTAATGCATGAATATACCATCACCAAAGACAGTCATAAATAGTGATGTTAGGAGACAAAATAATATAAATGTATAAATGTCATATGAATTTATCAGTTAATATTAGCGTAGAGGCTAATTATTTTGTCTGTGAACTGATTTACTGTATTTCTAAATACTAATTAAAGATATCCTTTGATAGAAAATTATCTCTTTGAAATTTTTTTTTCTATCAGGCAAATGTTTCAAGAATATTATAATTAACCAATTAGTGCAAAAATGCACCTTAATGATTACGCATATCATTGAACATCGAAGCATCTATTTACTATGCTGATATTTTCCTTCAAAATTTGGAATATCATTAAAAAAGTCTCTAAAATCTACAAAAATGATATTTTGATTATAAAATAAATTTTTTAATATACTTACCCGGTGAATATATAATAGCTGACGTCTCCGGCGGCTCGACAGAAAAACACAAAAACTCGCGAGCGATCGCCATGAAGGTTGCAGGTGTGCCCACCAGCGCCAACTATCGGCCAGATACCGCATATACATGTAAACAGCTCCAGTTCTTCTCATCCCGCTGGGTCTCTATCGGGGAGGAAGGGGGGGGGGCCTTTAATTTATATATTCACCGGGTAAGTATATTCAAAAATTTATTTTATAATCAAAATATCATTTTTAAATATTAAACTTAGCCGGTGAATATATAATAGCTGATTCACACCTATGGTGGTGGGTAGAGACCAGTATTAATACAGTTTACGGCGTATATGCTTAGAGTTTTTGACAGTTATATCATAACAAAACCCAAATAAATATAGGTACCTGGTAAGGAAGCTGACTCTGACGATTACTCTGCCTTGTTAGTCTGCTTTCCTCACGAAGCCCAGCCATCCTCTTAGGATGCTGAAAGACTCCCAGGAGCGTAAGTATCAAGGGCGGCAACCCATACAACAGGACCTCATCAAAACCCCTAATCTGGGCGCTCTCAAGAAATGACATTTGACCACCCGCCAAATCAACCAGGATGCGAAAGGCTTCTTAGCCTTCCGTACAACCCAAAACAAGATTAAAAACATTTCAAGAGACAGATTAAAAGGATATTGGAATTAAGGGAAAGTAGTGGTAGAACCCTCACCCACTACTGCACTCGCTGCAACGAATGGACCCAGTGTGTAGCAGTCCTCATAAAGAGTCTGGACATCTTTTAAGTAAAATGACGCGAATACCGACTTGCTTCTCCAAAAGGTCGCGTCCATAATACTTCGCAGAGATCTATTTTGCTTAAAGGCCACGAAAGTTGCTATAGCTCTTACTTCGTGTGTCTTAACCTTAAGCAAGCAACGGTCTTTTTCACTCAAGTGAGAATGAGCCTCTCGGATTAAAAATCTAATAAAATATGACAAAGCATTCTTTGACATAGGTAATGATGGCTTCTTAACTGAGCACCACAAGGCCTCAGATCCACCTCGTAAGGACTTAGTACGAGCTAAGTAGAACATAAGAGCTCTAACTGGACACAGTACTCTTTCAAGTTCGTTGCCTACGATCTCTGACAGGCAAGGTATATCAAATGACTTAGGCCAAGGACGAGAAGGCAGTTCATTTTTGGCCAAGAAACCAAGCTGAAGTGAACATGTGGCTTTATCTGTGGAAAAGCCGATGTTCTTACTGAAGGCATGAATCTCACTGACCCTTTTAGCCGAAGCCAAGCACACTAAGAAAAGTGTCTTGAGGGTGAGATCCTTCAGGGAGGCTGAATGTAATGGCTCAAACCTGTCTGACATCAGGAACCTTAGGACCACGTCTAAGTTCCATCCAGGAGTTGCCATACGACGTTCCTTAGAGGTCTCGAAAGACTTAAGGAGATCTTGGAGATCTTTATTATTGGAAAGATCTAAGCCTCTATGTCGAAAGACCGAAGCCAACATGCTCCTGTAGCCCTTAATAGTGGGTGCTGAGAGGGAGCGAACATTTCTCAGATGTAAGAGAAAGTCTGCGATTTGGGCTACAGAGGTACTGGAAGAGGAAACAGATGCTGACTTGCACCAGTCTCGAAAGACTTCCCACTTCGACTGGTATACTTTGATGGTAGAAGCTCTCCTAGCTCTCGCAATCGCTCTGGCTGCCTCCTTCGAAAAGCCTCGAGCTATTGAGTGTCTTTCGATAGTCTGAAGGCAGTCAGACGAAGCGCGGGGAGGCTTTGATGAAGATCCTTTACGTGGGGCTGCCGTAAGAGATCTATCCTAAGAGGAAGACTCCTTGGAAAGTCTACCAGCCATTGAAGTACCTCTGTGAACCACTCTCTCGCGGGCCAGAGGGGAGCAACCAACGTCAACCTTGTCCCTTCGTGAGAGGCGAACTTCTGCAGTACCTTGTTGACTATCTTGAATGGTGGGAATGCATACAAGTCCAGGTGAGACCAGTCCAGTAGAAACGCGTCTATGTGGATCGCCTCTGGATCTGGGACTGGCGAGCAATAGATTGGGAGCCTTTTGGTCAACGAGGTGGCAAAGAGGTCTATGGTGGGTTGACCCCAAGAAGCCCAAAGACTCTTGCACACGTCCTTGTGGAGGGTCCATTCCGTTGGGATCACCTGACCTCTCCGACTGAGACAGTCTGCCAAGACGTTCAAGTCCCCCTGGATGAATCTTGTCAACAAGGAGATGCCTCGATTTTTTGACCATATGAGGAGGTCCCTTGCGATCACGTACAGCGTGTGGGAGCGAGTGCCTCCTTGCTTGGAGATGTACGCCAAAGCTGTGGTGTTGTCTGAATTGACCTCTACCACTTTGTTTCGAAGAATGCTCTCGAAATTCATCAAGGCCAAGTGGACTGCTAATAGCTCCTTGCCGTTGATGTGCATGCTCTTCTGAACTGAGGTCCAAAGACCCGAGCATTCCCGACCGTCCAGAGTCGCACCCCAACCCAAATCCGACGCGTCTGAGAACAACACGTGGTTTGGGTTCTTGACTGCTAGGGACAGACCCTCTCTCAGACTTATGTTGCTGTCCCACCAGTTCAGGCATGCTTTTACTGGCTCGGAGACCGGGATTGATACAGCCTCTAAAGTCTTGCTCTTGTTCCAGTGAGAGTCTAGATGGAACTGGAGAGGGCGAAGGTGAAGTCTCCCTAGCGAGACAAACTGCTCCAGGGATGACAGAGTCCCTACGAGACTCATCCAACTTCTTACTGAACAACGTTCTCTTTTCAGCATGAGTCGGACTTTGAGCAGGGCTTATTCTATTCGGGTGGCAGACGGAAAAGCCCGAAAAACTAGACTGCGAATCTCCATCCCCAAATAGAGAATCGTCTGGGATGGAATCAGTTGAGACTTTTCTAAGTTGACCAAAAGTCCCAACTCCTTTGCCAGCCCCAACGTCCAGTGTAGATCCTGCAGACAGGGATGACTGGACGATGCTCTTAGAAGCCAGTCGTCCAAGTACAGGGAGGCTCGAATTCCCGATAAATGAAGGAATTTTGCCACATTCCTCATGAGCCTCGTAAACACGAGAGGAGCAGGTCTGAGGCCGAAGCACAGTGCTCGAAACTGGTACACCACATTCCTGTAAACAAACCTCAGAAACGGTTGGGAATCCGGGTGTATAGGAATGTGGAAGTACGCATCTCGCAGGTCGAGAGAGACCATCCAGTCTCCCTCTCTGACCACTGCTAAGACGGACTTCGTGGTCTCCATCGTAAATTTTGTTTTCGTAACAAAAACGTTGAGCGCACTGACGTCTAGCACTGGCCTCCAACCTCCTGTATGCTTTGGGACTAGGAAGAGACGGTTGTAAAACCCCGGTGATTGAAGGTCCGAGACTTTCACCACCGCTCCCTTCTCTAGCAACAGAGACACTTCGTGATGTAGAGCTTGTCTCTTTGACTCCTCTCGATACCTGGGAGAGAGGTCTATGGGAACTGTTACTAGAGGAGGTCTGCGTACAAAAGGTATTTTGTACCCCTCCTTGAGCAACAGAACAGACTCTTGGTCTGCACCCCTCTTCTCCCAGGCCTGCCTTACCTCTCTTTTCCTCGGCACGAGAGCCTCCCCTGCTGGGAGCTCTGCCACAAAAGGGCGGGATAAACCTAGACGCAGGAGTCTCGATTCTGGGTCTCACAACAAAGGATGAAGAAGGAGCTCCCTTGCGAGCAAAAGAAGCCATCAGGTCATGTGTGTCCTTCTGCACAAGCGAAGCAGCACTGTCCTTAATCAGCTGTTGTGGAAACAAGGCAGCCGATAAGGGAGCAAAGAGCAGTTCCGATCTTTGACAGGGAGTAACTCCTGCTGAAAGGAAAGAGCAAAGGGTTTCTCTCTTCTTCAAGACTCCCGACGTAAAGGTGGAGGCGAGCTCATTGGAGCCATCGCGGATGGCTTTGTCCATACAAGACATAATAAGTAAGGATACATCTTGGTCAGCAGACGAGATCTTCCTACTTAATGCTCCTAGAGACCAATCTAGAAAGTTAAAAACTTCGAAGGCCCTGTATACGCCTTTAAGGAGATGGTCAAGGTCCGAGGAGGACCAACAAATTTTAGAGCGTCTCATGGCCAGGCGACGGGGAGAGTCTACGAGGCTTGAGAAGTCACCCTGGGCAGAGGCAGGGACTCCCAAGCCGAGAACTTCTCCCGTGTCATACCAGACGCTCGATCTAGAAGCTAGCTTAAAAGGTGGGAAGGCAAAGGCCGTCTTCCCCAAACTCCTCCTGGTAACCAACCAGTCGCCTAGAAGACGTAAAGCCCTCTTAGAAGAGCGAGAGAGCACTAGCTTAGTAAATGCAGGCTTGGTAGCAGCTAAGCCTAGCGCAAACTCAGACGGAGGCGAACGAGGAGCAACAGTAACAAAATGATCTGGGAAAAGATCCTTGAAAATCATCATGATTTTCTTAAAATCCATCGAAGGTTGCACAGCCTTAGGTTCTTCTACATCTGATAAAACGTCCAAAGGATTATCATTAGGAGGAGGATCAGCAACGTCCTCATCTGAAGGAACCTCGTCCGACAACTGATGAGTCTCAAGCAAGGGAGAGACCTGCCTTGGTGGCAATGCTTGACAAGCAGAGTCCACACGCAAAGGAGCATCAGTAGCAGTCCAGGACGCTACGTCATGTAACTGCTTAACGGACTGACTAGCAACAACAACAGGAGCGGGAGGACGCTCGACGTCAACTCGAGACTGCCTTGACTGCCTAGATTGAGCAGTTAAAACAACTCTTGACTGCGGTGCTTGACGCTCAACGTCAAAACAAGTCAACTTAGCTGGTTGGCGAACGTCCTGAACGTCAACACGAGCATGCGGAAGCGGCTGAACGTCCACAAGCGGCTGAAAGTCAACACGGGACTGCATCGAGTGAGGCTCTAAGCCACGTGACTGACGTGACTTTGTAACGTCAACGTCAACAGGACGTTGGGCGGCTGACGGCCAGGATCTCGATCAGCGTAACGGCGAGGATCATCGTGAACCTGCTCAACAGTATACTCCTCCATAAGGGAGGCAAGCTTATTCTGCATATCCTGCAGGACAACCCATTTAGGATCAACGGGAGTCGGTACGGGTCGAGACGATGGTAACGTCTGTGACGGCAAAACATTGCCTAAACTAAGACTCTCGGAGCCCGTGTTACGCTTTTGTTTAGGCGGCGAGCAGTCTTCCGATGACTGCACAGGGTCAGAGCTGTCCCAATGGTTACAGCCAGGACGCTGGACCTGTCCTGAAGGGACTGACTTCCGCTTTAAGGGTCTAGAAACCTTGCTCCACGGTTTCTTACGCGAGAAGCTTTCGGATGACGAGGAGAAAACCGCCTCGCTCGTCTTATGGTAGGGGCGGTCTTGACGAGACACGCCCGAAACCACAGAGGGAACGTCTGTTCGTTGGTTAAAGCCTCTCGTCCCCATAAGTCCTACGACATTACTTCTCCCTGGTGCATGGGAGCTTGCAAGAGGTCTCGGACTAGGCGAACGACAAGCACGAACAGACGAACCCTCGGTCGCAACACTGATAACACTTTGCGCACTAATCACTTTATCCCCACGATTTTCTAATGTGGCACTCTGACACTTTAACACTTTTACATCCGCCATGAGTTGATTACGGTCCGTAGCCAAAGATTCAGCTCTCTCGCCCAACGCTTGAATGGCACGCAACATATCCCGCATTAATGGTTCATGAGTGCTAGTAGAAGGTTCAGGCACAACTACTACTGGGGAAGGATTAGGTTCAGGGGCATGGGAGGAGGAAAATTCTAATGATCTAGAGGAACTTCTCCTCACCCTATCTCTCTCTAGCTTACGAGAATACTTATCAAACTCTAGCCAGTCGAATTCCGAAAGTACCACGCACTCATCACACCGATCTCCTAATTGACAGGTTTTACCCCGGCAATTAGAACACACGGTATGTGGGTCGAGAGAGGCCTTTGGAAGACGTTTGTTACAATCCCTAGCATTACATTTACGAAATTTAGGAATTGGAGAAGGGTCAGCCATTTTGAAAAGTCAAAGAAAATCCAAAAAACAATCCAAAGTCATCAACAATAAAATCTATCCAAAAAAGAGTTCAAGAGTTTTAATTGAAGATAAAAACACCTGCACTGCGAAAGCTCAAAACCAAAAAGAAGTACTTCACCAAGAATGACGAAAAACTCCAGGTCAACAGCGAGTAATGGAATCAACATGTTAGAGCGAGAGCTAGCAGCCATTTATTTACCGGAGATGACCAAAATTCTAGTGGAGATTTTTGGAAAGGGTCTACCATGGGACATCCAAAAATGGGTATCTTCAAGTTGGACAGTGGTGGGTGTGGATTTTATTAACCCCTTTTGTCTGAAAAAGGGGTTTTCATTTTTTGGCAAAATTTGGGGGTTGGTGAAAGTAAATTGGCTGCAGCTCCTCTCACACTAGGCCTAGAATAAAGAACTATATACCAAAATGATGCTATTGATGAGTAGATTTATTTGATATTAAACTAAGTTAATTAATTTATTATTAGAGGTCACCAGGGGTCAAAAGGTCAAGTTCAGCCCTTTGAAATGCCGGATTTGGGTTTTAGTTGTATTTTGGCTAAATAAGACATCAAAATTTGCCAAAGGTTTACTAAATATGCATAAAATATAAAAAAAAGAGATACAAATAAAGTTTTTTGAAGAACGTGGGATCTATTCCAGCTATATTACTAGTATGAAGTTCTCTAAAAATCTATTCCCTTTTCTTCATCCGAGGAGTGGCTGATCTCACCATCATCATATACATCAGATTCTTCAATGGTTAACTTATCAGGAATATTTGAGCCAGTGAACCAATCATCAATCTACCATTCTGGACTTTCCAGCCATGTCCTTCAGGACCAAATGAGTCTGGATCGGCTACCCTTGCATTCCTCCATTTGCGTGCAACAAAGTTAGTTCTTAGCAACTTCTGTTGCAACACTCTTTGGCAAGGAGGAAGACAACAGGGGTCTGTAGGTTTGATTTTATCCAACGGATCAGTTTCCTTCTTAGGGGCATACAACTTGCGGAAAAATTGAAGCCTGGCTTCATCAACACTTGTCAGGTTCCGAACTCCATAGACAATGCACAAGTGCTCTTCAACTACAGCAGCAACATCTGGATCGATGACATCTGAGTCTCCAAGGTGACTAATTGCTGATGTGAACCTAGGGTTGTTTTTCATTATTTCAAATGGCTTCCACTTTGCTTTTCTCATAAAACAGGCTGTGTAATCACACCCTGTCAGCACATGGAAGCTTGGTAGAGCATTGCATATAGGTCCAGTCAGTTTGGTTGCAAGATGTGACATATCTATGAAACGCATAGAATTTCTAGAACTCAATCCAGCATCTATCCAAATCTGTGCATTAAGAAACCTAGCATGGTAGAGAATGATGATGAAGACGTCAGTGTCGTTACTGCGAATGGCAATCACTGGGACCACATCATGGTTAACAGCAACAAAGTTTGCATGGTACAGTAACCGTGTATCAGCTTCTTCATGCCTGCACTGAAGCTCATGAACCAGGATCCTGTTGACAGTTTCACGTGCTGAAGTGTAAAGGTAGCATTCATGTTCCACTGCAAAGTAGACCTGATGTCCCTGAAGAGTCGATGCATATCTATCTGATGACCATTCATCCTTCAAGAAGGCCAAAAACTCTGTTTTGAAATGTGATGTGCTCCAAGCCGTGTTGAGATCTAGTGGTCTTTTCTGTGACGAGCCAGTGATTATGTAGGTATTGGGTATCCTACCACACAAGTCTTGTTCAATGTCCTTGATACTTGGCCCATTAGGATATGTGTCACAGACTATGTGTACAATTTCACCAGTGCTACAAGCTTATTTCAAAATGAACATTGCCATCCCCCCCTAGGTGGATGGCATGTCAAGCGTACGGAAGAACATAGCATCAATAATATACACATCAGTCCTGTCTGGTATGGCATTCAAGGTTCCCATTGCTTCTAATTATTCCATTAATGTCCTCTTTGATGTCTTGTTCATATCACCAGTTATATGACACAATGAGAAAGGAACTGGAGTGAGAGGATAGGACAGGTCAATACTGAGATCAAGTTATTGCGTTACTGACAAAGACAGCAGCCTTCTAAATATGTCTCTGGTGCATTTTTCTTCCTTGATCTGTTTGTCCTTTGTGGTGAATTTAACTTTTACTGCATCCTGTGTGACATTTATCACCTTTCTTTGCTTAACAGTCCGTTCAAAACGCCCACCATCTACATTACATTCATTAACAAAACCTTGATGCCAGGTAGATCCAGTTTCTTTTGACTGCAGAAGTCTGTCTTTCACACCATCCAGTGTTTAGGCAATACGGAGTATCATCATTAACAGTGAATGGATTGAGAGTGTTCTCCACCTCTGTGATCGTGCTCTTAAGGTATGCATTGCCTTTGGCTATCCTTGATGGCTTTAGTTCCTGTATTGCATCATCCACCAGTGTGATTCCAGCCATTTCCAGGAGACAACTCACAAATGCTCCCCTAAAAGATCTCGTCACTGTCAACCCCATACGGACTGCAACATTTTGTGTAAATGCAGCAATACCCTTTTGGCTGGATGCGGCATCCCTATTCACAGCTTGCTGTAAGGTAATAGCAAATGCAGTTCTGGAAAAGGTATTCTAGTTCTCCGCACAGAGAGTGCACCAGCTTCAAAACTTTGCTTGATTCTGGGATGTGTCATTTCCATATTAAGCATATTGAGGTGATACAATGACATCCAACGGGCATAGCTTAGCTTGTGAGTTGCGAAGAATACAGGAATCATTGAGCCTAAAGCATAGATGTAGAGGTCTAGGTCATATGTCCTGCTGGCCCTGTCAAAAAGCATGAATATGTGAACGAGATCAATATAAAGAAACCAGAACCTAGCAGTAGAGCCATGATGACCCTGACGAGTCTGATCACAGAATTTACCATATCTTTCCAACAAATTACAAATTACAGCGGACTCCAATAATGTCAAAAGTGATTGGGGTGATGGGTCTGCAGAAAATGAATTCAACAACGCCATGCATTCGTCTGGTATTCCACCTTCTACCAAAAATTGCTTAAAATGCAGAATCTGCAAGGCAAATGCAAACAGGGGATGGATACGCTTGCATCTGTTAAAATGTTTTCCACCAATGAACCCTCGTACTGAACCATGAGCCAACACATCAGCCAAGCTAAGAACCTTGGTACAACCAGACGATTCAACAATATAACCTAATGCGCTGAAATAGGCCATGGAAATATGAAATGCACCAAAACAAAAAAAGATATTGTCAAAGAGAGAGGATTCTTATGCTTGGTTCGGGAGTGCATGTTTTGCGATAACAAGGTCACATGTCATTATAGCATATGCCTCACTGCACTCACTTGCAACCTTTTGAGACCTGACCAAAGTTTCTTTACCTACATCCAATCTTGTTGGTGGCAGTTCAATATTTTCATATACCCAATCTATTGCAAAGGGAGTCTGTCCTCTGTGACCAAGAAATTCCAGCCTGCCACATAAGGGTGCTGGACATCAGGCAGCAGCAGATTAACCAGATGATATTAATTTTCTTTGCTATCCCCAGGCTGGATTGTGGATCTTGTGAATATTTTTCAAATTCGAACCTCGACAGTGATGGCTTTCTTTTATATGGCA
>NC_090727.1:80820012-80822512 GCF_036898095.1 Palaemon carinicauda | reverse complement strand
AATAAAAACTTCAACAAAACAAGAGAAAGAGAAACTAGATACAACAGTGTGCCTGAGTGTACCCTCAAGCAAGAGAACTCTAACCCAAGACAGTGGAAGGCCATGGTACAGAGGCTATAGCACTACCCAAGACTAGAGAACAATGGTTTGATTTTGGAGTGTCCTTCTCCTAGAAGAGCTGCTTACCATAGCTAAAGAGTCTCTTCTACCCTTACCAAGAGGAAAGTAGCCACTGGACAATTACATTGCCGTAGTTAACCCCTTGGGTGAAGAAGAATTGTTTAGTAATCTCAGTGTTGTCAGGTGTATGAGGACAGAGGAGAATCTGTAAAGAATAGGCCAGACTATTCGGTGTCTGTGTAGGCAAAGGGAAAGAACCGTAACCAGAGAGAAGGATCCAATATGGTACTGTCTGGCCAGTCAAAGGACCCCCTAACTTTGTAGCGGTAGTATCTCAACGGGCGGCTGGTGCCCTGGCCAACCTACTACCTACTACTGTTATGTCAAGCGTCTGAGCATGGATTCAGATGATGGGACTTGAAATTTTGTAAAAGGTGATCCATCATTTGTTTGGGGACAGCAGGTTATTGGAAACGTGTACTATACATACGTACGTACATACATACATACACACACACACACACACATATATATATATATATATATATATATATATTCACATATGTATATATGTGTGTATGTATGTGTGCGTGTATATTAATATTAATTATATATATTCATACATACATATATATATATATAAATATATATATATATATATATATATATATATATATATATATATATATATTTACACACGCACATATATATATGGTGTGTGTATATATATATATATATATATATATATATATATATATATAAATATATATATAATGTGTATATACTGTGTGTATGTGTATATATATACAGTATATATATATATATATATATATATATATATATAAATATATATATATGTATATATATATATATATATATATATATATATATATATATATATATATATATATATATCCATACATAAATGGCAAATTTCTTATGTTTCCAGCTTCCTATACAACGATAAACTAACAGCAGGGAATAATAGTAATTGGAAGTTTGTAATAAAATGACTTAATATACCTGGATAGTTTTAAATAATTGACTGAGAAGGCGGCGAAAAGTCTGTCTCTCTCTCTCTCTCTCTCTCTCTCTCTCTCTCTCTCTCTCTCTCTCTCTCTCTCTCTCTCTCTATTCAAGGCTAAGTTTTCCTAGCCTTTACCTTGTAATCTTAAACACATTTATGTACATGGAAACGTATTATTGATGATAACTTACACATGGCCGTAATGTTATCAACATAAATGTTTGGATCATTAACAGGACATCCAATAACATGCAAAATATCATTAATACATTAACTTGCTTTGCAATTAACGTATATTGACGACTTGTTTTGTTATTACTTTAATGTGCCTACAGTTGGTAATATGTTAAAATTTAATGGCAAAAAAGTACGTTGAAATTTAGTAATAAATGTAACAGTAAAAAGTACATGTTACAGTCAGATCTCCCTGGACAATTCTATCCTGTTCGTAATACTAGGCAGGCAGTTAATTCTAATAGCCAGGCCTTCTCCATCACGAGGCTCAATACTACGCAGTACTCTAGAAGTTTTATTCCAGTTGTGACCAAGTTGTGGAATGATCCTCCTAATCGGGTGGTTGAATCAGTAGAACTTCAAAAGTTCAAAGTTGGAGCAAATGCTTTTTTGTTGACATGGCGGACATGAGTCTTTTTATAGTTTATTTATGACATATTTGTTTTTGATGTTGTTAATAGTCTATATATGACATGTCTGTTTTGACGTTGTCACTTATTTTAGAATGATTTATTGTTAATTTGTTCTCTTCATTTATTTATTTCCTTATTTCCTTTCCTCACTGGGCTATTTTTCCCTGTTGGAGCCACTGGGCTTATAGCATCTTGCTTTTCCAACTAGGGTTGTAGCTTGGATAGTAATAATAATAATAATAATATTTACAAGTACAGTAATAATTGAAATATTTCTCAATACAAAAAAATCCATCATTATGAATATTGTTGTTGTTGTTGTTGTTGTTATCATTAGCTAAGCTATAACCCTAGTTGGAAAAGCAAGATGCTATAACCCCAAGTGCTCAAACGTGAGAAAATAACCCAGTGAGGAAAGTAACCAAGGTAAAAATAAAATACTTTAAGAGCAGTATCAACATTAAAATAAATATTTCCTATATAAACTAAAAAAAAAATAAAAAAATAAGAGAAATAAGATAGAATACTGTGCCCAAGTGTACCCTCAAGTAAGAGAACTCTAATCCAAGACAATGGAAGACCATGGTATACAGAGGTTATGGCACTACCCAAGACAAGAAAACAATGGTTTGATTTCGGAGTGACCTCCTAGAAGAGCTGTTTACCATAGCAAAAGTCTCTCTTCTACCCTTAAATAGACATGATC